>NC_143572.1:90482299-90633306 GCF_054136105.1 Typopeltis vanoorti | reverse complement strand
AGAAAGAGCTGCTGACCTAAATTCTCAGGATCTGCCTCCAGTCAAAGTGAGCAGAATGTACAAAGCAGACCAGACTCCCATGCCATTAGTCCTTGTTGAGATTCATAAAATATAAAAGGATATTTACAACTTAAAAAACAGTCTGGTTTCATCGTCACACCGGAACCACTATGTAAAAGATCATCTTCTGCAGCGTGCCACAGGTGCCAGAAGTTTGGCCATGCCCAGAATCTATGCAGAGCGGAATATAGATGTTTAAAATGTGGACACAGCCACCCAACCAATACCTGCACAAAGCCGAGGATTACCTCGGCCAAATGTGCTAACTGCAGTGGCTCTCATCCTATGTTATATCGGGAACTGACAATTTTCACGACACCCCGGCAGGGTCACTGAACCACCTCACAATCAAGAAAATACCAGACGACATCAGGGCACTAAACAGGAAACCAGAAAATTTAAATGGAGAATCAGAGCCAAATGGCTTCTCCAAGAAACAGACAACGCAGCATTTTACGAAAGGCTGAACAAACACTCCAACCATAAGAAATATAAAGAACGAAAATTAAGATTTTCTAAACTACCGAAGAAATAGCAGTTTTTTTTTCACAAACACTACACAAACTAATTTACACAAGAAATCACTGAAAATCAAGAAACATCAACATGGGAATACAATAATTTACCGCAGGCACCAGAACACCAAATATACCAAGCCAAACGCATCACATTACACGAATGCTCTGAAGCGATTAAATCCTTCAGCAACAAAAAGACACCCGGAATAGATGGGATTCCCATCGAATTCCATCAGACCTTTCTCCACATACTGGGACCAACACTAAGAGCTATTCAACAACTTCCTTGACACGAACGAAATATACGCTGATTTTAAAAACGGCGTGACAATTTTTATACCGAAACAAAACAAAAACGAGGTCACAAGTTGGAGACCAATAACACTCAAACAGCGATTATAAAATCTTCATGAGAATATTAGATAAGACTAAAAAACACAATGCCACTTATACAATCAAACCAAACGAGTGGCGTACCAAACAGAAGCATACACTTAAACCTGAGCCTAATACGCGACATTATAAATTACGCCAACGACAAGAAAACAAACCTTTTTCTCGTGAACCTTGACCTCGCCAAAGCATTCGATTCCGTTAAAGACGAATACATGTTCAATATATTAAAACAATTTGGAATACACCCAAAACTAATAAGATGTATCCAAACAGTTTACAAAGACAGCACCACACAACTACAAGTTGACGGGATAATAACGAACCCTATTAAAATACAAAAGGGGGGATAAGACAGCTGTCCACTCAGCCCAACACGCTTTACATCATGCATGGAGCCACTGTTACAAGCAATACAAACCAACAGAAGCATTGTTGGGATGAGTGCCTAGCAAATCGCATGAAGAATGCAAGGCGATCTTCCATGCAGACATCACAGCAATAATAACACAAAACGAATCGCTGTACGGACTCAAGCTTACAACAATTCAGTAAAATATCGGGACTCCACTTAAATGAAAAGAAAAACCGCCTTGAAACATTAACACAAACGAGACTGCCCCGCAAGGATGGAACAATCTCATTTGACCAATAAAAATCCTGGGAATCCCTTTCACACAAGAGACAAAATAATCAGCAAAAGAAATTACACAAACCATACAAAGATGAAAAATTGGAGACTCAGCATGTTTTCGCTGCAGGACGCAGCTCGAATCATTAAACACCATTTTCCTACCGGCAATCCTGTACACAGCACAGGTACACCCCATCACAAGAAAAACAATAAATAAATGGCAGTCGAAGGCATACTACTTCTGGAATTACAAAGGAGAAGAGGTAGACAGACGAAATGTATGGACCAAAAGCACAGGGGAGTTTACTTCCCACATTTTAAATCAGAAATTACAGCGGCGTCAATGAAAACAAAAACAGTGCTACAGCACCAAGCTAAATGGTTTGCCCTTTATAAGCTTGGAATAAAAATGCCACTATTTGCCGAAACTAGAATTCCAGGACCCATAACGTTAAATTCAACAAAATATTACTCATAATAACGGAGCTACAAAACAAGGGGGAAATCGTCAATCTATCATCTGATAGCCTGTCAACTATCCAACAAAATAACACCATACAGCCTACAAAAACATCCACGATGAACCACGGAAAAAACTTGGGAAAACATACATAAACGACGTCATATACCCATCCAGAAGTGCGCTCGCCTGGAGAATGACTAATGCATTCTTCCCAACGCGGCACGAACTATATAGAAGAGTGAAATCCCCACATGAGACATGCGTCTTTTGCCCTGGGGAAGAGACAGTCGAACACGTACTATACGATTGCGCAGGGAGTATGGACTTGTGGGAAATAAGTTTAACATCCCTCTTCCTCAAAAGAGGGATAGTTTACTTAAACATAGACACAAAACCAATAAAGAACATACTCTTCACAATCAAAGAACTCCGTTTCCATATAGGGAAAATCGGAAAATCCAGCGCACACTCGATCCACCACGTCGGTCTGCTAGACATCCTGGCTTCGGCGAGGTGTTCAATCAGAAACTACATGCACACGAATCTGACACTAATGGGATAGTACAATTTCACCAAAAAATGGTCCACCCTCCCATTTTAGCGCAAATACACGAAGGATAACTAATGTCACTTTTGATACACAAGCACATAATACAATAGACTAAGGAACTAATGGAATGTCAAAAGTTTTTCGTTACAGGCAATTTAGAATATGTGAGACTTTAGGACCCTACATCGCAGTAGGAAAGACCAACTTCAGGCGGCCATGAAAATGGCCTCTGGGATGGCTACAAAGCCGCAAGTGCTCTGATTTTTGATCCTTTACTAACCCTACCTTTAGCTTATAAATCAATATATATTCAAAAATAAATAAAAATTATAAAAAATACCAAAAAAATGTGTGCATTAGTGTAAGTATTCTACTACACTTACCGAGAAGTGGAAAAGAATACTAACCAAATGACGAATTTATAGCTAATATGTAATTATATGTATATACATTAATTTAGTAACCTAATTATAATAAAATCAAGCTTAATATAGTATTTGAAAAGTAATTGTTTTATTAACCCCTGCTCATCGTGCCCTCTACAGGCAAACCCACACAAGTGGGGTAGATTGCACGGTGAACAGAAACTAGACAGAGGACTGGCACCTTTGCTAGTTAGATCCCCGAAACAAGTGTTTTCATTGAAATCCTCTTCTCCCACCCTCTTCAAGACCACAGTTTTTCTTATCTTTCCTATCTGCCTTCCAGACCATAAGTTTCACCAGGATTCCCAGGCCTGCAAAGTCTAAAAAACCCCTCTTACTCACACAGTGGCCAGAGCGGGCAACGACGAATGGGAATTTCATAGATTTAAAGTGGTAAATTACAAAAAGGTATAAAGTATAGTTTGTGAAGTGGAAGCGGAGGCTGAAAACATCGATAACTGTACTTCAGTGAGTACGTCCTCCAACGGCCTTGGCGAAGTCATTCCCAACGGAGGACGTCTAACGAAATTTAGGTTTGAACAGTCAAGGTACTCAAACAAAATCTGTTCTGTTTTGTCTGATACGGGTCCCAGGATATTGACTTGATGAGCTAATAGTTAAAGTAGTATCTGTTAAATCTACAGTATTAACAAGGTCTTTTATGACCTAACCCCGGACTGGGGTAAAGTTAAACACTTATATTTTTACAGAAGTGTGTTGTTTCTACATAGCACTGGTACCAGCCCAACTGAAACCTATCCTTCCCCTCTGTACGAAACGTTCAGAGGTACATACAGTCGGCAGGCTCCACCCGCTACGAAGACCAGAGGTGGTTTTTATGGTTTTAGTTATAGGGAAAAAAGTTGAGATTAAGTGAAAACACAGCAGTCCCCCAAAACAGTCTCCGTGCACTGCCTCATAAAGTGAACTGTCCAACACTACTAAGACTTTAGGTAGTATCTGTTAATTCCATCTTTCAGTACTGCTGCCTATTATAAAGCAAGAATATATAGCATCAGCTCCTACCATCAGAGCTGTACATTTATATTTATAGTGTCAATCTTTCAGTATTGCTGTCTATTATAAAGCAATGACTGTTTAGTATCTACTTCTACCAGTTTTGTTGATCATTTGTAGTCACAAAAATACCAATAATAAAGTTTCCAGAATTTTAAACAGTTAGATATACCTTAAAGAACGCTTTTCAGCCAGAAGTCATAGCTGACGCTCTAGTTGATATTGTCAGTGTTGATAATCTAAAAAATATAAATTGCTAGGATTACCAGAAGGGTCTTTACGAAGTTACCACCAGTAATCATAATGCAAAAGAAAAGTTAATGGAACACGCAATTGTCCTAGATAAAGAAAAGTTTCTTCCTATCATGATAGATGGCGGTGGTCTCAAATTCGTTTATTTGAGGAAACGTCCTTCCGAAATTGATGATCAAACTTTAATGTCAATATTTCAAAAATTTGGCTCGGTCCTAGCAGTGGTCCGAAGCAACTTTATTAAGTACCCTACAATCGAACAAGGAAATAAAATTTACATTAAAATTTATATGAAAAAACAATTCCCAATTTTGTTAACATCAAGATGTTTCTCTGTAATGGTTAACTATTCAGGAATGACAAGACTTTGCAAGGTGCCAAAAAGATGGCCACTCTGCAAAGGATTGTCCATTAAACAAATGTGGCAATTGTTACATAAGCCATTCACAACCAAGTTGTACTGCACCCACAGACGATACCAATGTTCAATGTCTAAAACATTATATAATAACATCTTTAGAGGAGGTTCTCCCTCCACCTACTGCAAAAAAAGATACTTCCCAATCAAACAAAACGGTACTCCCGCTACAACAGAGATGAAGTTTTCTGGGGTTAAAGAGGAAGGTAAAACGTTGAATACTATAGAAGATCTTTCTTCTATTTCTATTCCCATTGTTTCAGACTCTCCAAAAGCTACTATAACAGAAGACAAAAGTTCAGTAAGGTTATAGATCCAAACCTAATTAAACAGTGTACAGTCATTGTCGACGACATGGCTGTTCAAAAATCAGAAAATGTTGGTCCTAAGTGACCTAGATCAATCAGTGGAGACACCGATTTCTCCTAAAGCTCTGACCAAGTTAAGAAAAAATATAAAAAATAAAACAACCGTTTAAGTAATTTTTCATTTTAAGTCTCTTTTCTTTTCAAAGTCGTCAAACTTTAAATTCATAACAATCTTAATAACTCTTTTTTTAGCTAATAGCAGAGACAGCCAATGAAGTGATACTGGGACTGTTGGTTGCTAAATTTTATTGTCACCTTTAAGTTTAGGTCATTGTTAATTTAAGGTTTAACTGCAACCTCGTGGATGTGGCTTTCTCACTACTCCACGAAAAGGCTGAAAGTTATGTCAATGAATTACAGAATTCAATTTCTTTTTCAAAGTCTACCCACATTTCAAGAGCTTTTTAGCTCTTAAACAGAAATGATGACTGGGTTAATACATTCAACAAAGTGATCAGTACTAGTCTGATTTGTTCTTACCAGCTTAAGATCTGATACAGGTTCGTTCAGAGCCCAAGATATAAAACTGATTTTTGGAAGGCGGCGAAGTGCTTGGAGCTTGCTCCATATTTGCCACGAGTTGCCCTGCTCTTGCACTGCCTCTAGGGTCAGCTCACTCCCTTTGGGGAGAATAATTAATCCAAAAATAGTTTTGAAAGGAAACCAGGATGCGAGATTTTCCTTTGTCTCCCAATTTATTCTGGACTAAAATGGCTAGTGTAATTTACTTTACACTAAAATGACTGGAAAGTAATGTTATTGGCAAATTTAATTCTGGGTAATACGTTTGGATACGTCTGTTCTGGCAGTGGCCACTTGTCTCCAGTGCATTAGGTGATGTGTTTGTTAGCAGCATCCGGATGGAGTCGAGTAGCTGACATTGGTAAATCTTCCCACAAATTTACGCCTCAGATTTTGACTACTTTTCGTCACTGGTTCCTAGCCGCTTCTGTAAAAAGCTGATCCGCTCTCTCATTTCCTGATACCCGACAGAGTATGCGCGGGTACCAGGGCTGAACTTGCTTTCCCATCCCTCTAGAACAGAGTTTCTGAAAGTTCAGATATCCGCGTACCCCTCTCTTAAATTTTCTTTATTACCAAGTACCCTCTACTAATTAAAATAAATTAATGTAAAAATAAATATCTAATTTTATTTGAATTTATTTGTCCATGTAAACAAAATATGAATTATTTTTAAAAGAACAAAATTTGGAAAACGATCCTCTTTTCCCACCATGAAAATCCACAATTCAAGTAATTCATATACTTACGAAAGAGTTTTCATCCTCTTCGTAGTTGGTTCTCTAGAGATCACAGGCAACACTCTTTATCAGTGTTCCATTTGATCCGGTGTTGCTTACACCTACTTGTATTTCCTATATTGCTCTCTTTTGGGGTTTTTATAAATCCAATCTTTTACCAACGATCCATACGTAGGAATTGGAAAGTTATAAAAAAATAAAGAATACTGTATTTACTCGAATGTAATTAACTTTCTTCCCAAAAATTAAAGCTAAAAAATCGAGTTGTGCGGGAATTTTCAGGAAAAAAAACTGAAAATGGTGGGACTTACCAAGAAGCTCCTACTCGCAATCACTACTTTTGGCATCGAAAACAGTTTGTGTGCAACGTCAAAGTCATCTACCCAAACAGCTTCATCTTTCCCATTATTACAAGCTAAAATTAGCAGTAATTTACAAGACTGAAGGTGCGTAGGGCAGCGAAGAACTGCATATGATTGGTGCGGCATTAACAAAAGATCGCGCGAACCAAAGACAAATTAGCATTTCAGCAGTTGAGTTGAAATACTAATTCCCTTAAACTGAATTCCATAATATCTGAAACATTCATTATAAATTTCTTAGTTTTAAGACGTTAACGACGGGGGTGGTATCAAGCCAAACCATATGTTCCACCGGCGACATATGCTTTTGCATTGTCTATACCGCAGTTTCTGTTGGTGAGGGGATGCGATTCATTAGTTAGTGGCGTTTTATCCTGGTTGTCTCTAATTTCACTGTTGAAAAATGTAATGACTGCTTTAATTATGCATAGCCGACAATTGCCGCGTACCACACTTTGAGAAACACTGTGCTACTCTACCAAACTTCTTTAAAATACGAAGTTAAATAAAGCGGAATTCACACCAAAATCCCACAGACACAAGCGACAAAAGTAAACAATGCTACCTTAAGATTTAATATTCCAATTTTCACTAAAAATAATACATAGCTTTCGGGAGCTCTCTGAAAATGCTACACATCATGTGGCCATCTCCATTTATGAAGTTAGTTGTGATATTAATGAATTTCGTAGCAATAAAATCGATTTTTCAAATAAATTATTAATTGCCACTTTGTTAAAATTGAATTAAAATTCACAACAGCTTCGTTTGACGAATGGACTGTTAAAGGGTTAATTGCCTCTTTCTGTAAAAAAATAGTTTATGATCATTTCGTTAGCCAATGGTACTATTTAGAATTCATGATCAGACATGTTAAAGCGTAGTTCTTAACATCAATGCTTTTAATAAATACCTCATGACAAAAAATATTAGGGGAGGCAAAATATGCAATGGCACCGGGGGAGGGGGGGTCAAATTCTTAGGGCTGGCACTGATTATACCATAAAAGTAGCAACAGAAATAAATGTAAAGTGTAGGGTAGTCTAATAATGTAACTTAGATTGCACTCACCCAGAAAACGGCAAAGCAACTGCATTTCTTGCGATAAGTGACTGAAAGATGATACATATACGAGGTAATCCTGTGAAGGGTTTATCGCACTTTCTAATGGACAGGATGGTCAAATGCACTTCTTATATAGATTATTTCAACAGGTGGTCAAATTTATGCAGGTCTTGCTGGCCGTATATATTTATATATATACACATACATACACACATGTCCTGGCTGGTTGGAGGTTAATTGCTTTTTACGCGATTTCGTTAAGTACCGAGTCCTCATTGCTGTCCTGTGTAATTAATATATCCTCGACTTCAGGGTGGACCAAGAGTATTGCAGCTCTCTCTCTTTTCTGATCCTTTGGAAAATATTCCATACTTGGTTGGAATGGAAAGCCACAAATTTCATTGTTGGGTTCTTGTATTAATGTATTTATTTTTTTCTAATTAAGAGTTTTGTTAAGGTTATTTACAGCCTTGATTATTTTGAAAGCATGGCAGGAAAGTAGTGCTGTTTCAGCCTACTTTATTATTGTTCTCCATAATGTATGTGTTAAATTTTCACTTGTCCATAGTAGTTGTATGTCGGCAGTCTTTGCTTAGTTTGCAGTCAATTTGGCATGCTAGTTGTGATTTTGATAATTTATGCGAAGCTAATTTATAACGGATGGAATCATCAAGAACGTATATATTTCAAAATAAATTATATGCAGTAACATGAATTGTCCTACTCCAATTGTGAAAACTGCTTCATTTGAACAGTTTTCAAATTCACGATCACTCGTGAATCATCGGATCAGCGTCGTATATGAACGAACATTGCGAGCCTGCAACAACGCGAAGAGTACGATGAGGACTAATTATAAAAAAAATGATGTGAATCACTAGTAGATGTAATTAAGACAGTTAAGCAGATAATCAATGGACTATTAGATTATACTACACATTTGATCATATTGCAAGTTAAAATAACGATTAATAGGTTTCTACTACTTTTCCCAGTGTATTGTAGCTTTAAGAATGTACGTAAGTCCTAACAAGAACAAATATAATTTTTTATCTTTCAAATTCTTAAGTATGGATCCTTGGTTAGAGATTGGATTTATAGAATGCAGAAGAGAGCAACACAGCAGATAAGAATAGCGTATCAGCTCTCTTTCTTTAACCCTTTGACGGTGTTCGACAAGTATTCCTCCTTGTGTTAATCAAAGTTGTATTATTATTATATCTTCCTATGGAAAAAAGAAATTGTCACTTCCATTGAATTAGACATCAGTTGCAGAGGTGAGGAGGGGGTGGGCGGAAAGCCGTTGCTTTAGCAGTTAATCCAATTATGAGCGGCACCCTGGCTTTAAGTGTAGCTGAATAATAATACTGGTAGATAGTCTGACCAGCAGGTTTGCTTTAAGCTGTTTTCCCGACGGTCGTTTAGTACTGTGGACCTAATTAAAGAGGCTCGTCAGCATAGCCTAACATGAGTAGAGAGGAATAACTCACATAAGGACAATATTTCAAAGGGGTTCTTTGGATTTTTATCCCCCCCCGCCTTTTCTTGAAAATAAATTCTGGATCAACAGTACTTAGAAGGATTTGGACGTAGGGTTCCGTGCTCTGAAAAGGTCTGTTTCAACAATATGTAAATTTTCGTGAAAAAAAATGAGAAAGGAACGGTATCAGCGAACCTGCAAGAATTTTAAGCAGAAACCACACGATACGTATTACAAATAATGAAGTAACCTAACTCTTCTCGAAATAGTCAATTTAATTACAAAATAGTATTTTCAAAATAAATGAAGTTGCTATATCTTGTAAAGTTATAGGTGTGTGGGAAACTCAGGCAGAGGGAAACGGCATTATTTAATCGGGACCTACATTTGAAAAAGATAAATGATAGACTGCATTCCAACGTTTGTTTTTTTTTTTCCTATACAGGAAATGATATTCAAAGTAATTTGACAAAGCAATTCACAGGATATTGCTTATTATTTTTACTGCAATTCTATCCTCTGAACGTTAGAATATTATCGTGGGTAGTCGAATACAACAGAATTTGGGATATTACTGTCAAAAATAAACAAAGGAATAAGAGCTTCGCAATACACATGAGTGTATGCGAATGGCAATCTTAAAATAATGCTACTTATGCCTTTTATAATTTTTTTTTTTTTTGAAAAAAAAAAAAAAACTATAAACAACGAATTACGAGCATGAACAAGGGGACTGTCAGCAACTGTAGGTTGGCATACTCTATTTCCAAATAAGTAAATGTCTTAAGGGAAAGATAATTTCATGGCGGATGTGGTCCCACTCCCCTTAATGGAAGAGGTAAGTGGAGATATGTGTGTGTGTGTATATATATATATATATACACATATGTATATATGTATATATACATACACACACACAAACCTAAATCTATTCACAAAGCTTTTCATCTATATTTTCGGCAAGTTTTATTGTAAACGGATTTATGCATTGCAATTATCAAATCAAGCTTCTTCCATTGAAATGCATGTGCGAGAGTTCATTTCTACTTTTTTTCCAAAGGTAAAAATAAAAACTAGAAGAAAAATGCATACCTCAGAACTATATTGAGAATATGATATCAGTAATCTTTGTTCTTTTGTTGTCATTTGAAAAAAAAAAAAGTCATGATGATGTCGCTTTAAGAACACTGTAATCACTTACCCGTTACTGAAAATAAGACATACGTAGGGGAGTGCATTAAACAGACGCCATAGAATTTCTCTGCTTTGTTATTGGTTGGGACTTCGCTTATTTTTAATATTGCATAACGGCCAATTGTCTGAGAACACGTAGGGGCGACAGTCAAGTATTCACAGCCTTATTCTTGACTCTTATGCTACAGTTTCAGATATTCTTAATTGTTTTCATTATTTTCAAGATGCAAAGTAATTGCTTTCTTATTCTCAATATCTAGTATATGCTGTACTTTTATTGAAGTGCAGGAGTTGGAATTTTTGTTTCTTTTTGGAATTTATAAACAATCTTGGTGTGTGGGGGGAACAATTTCTAAAACAACAGGTGGTAGCGAAAGAAGCGGTATGTAAACTAACGATTAAAGTGAACAGAAAGATTTCGAAAGTGCCGAATGTTGACTATGAGGACAGATCAAATAACTATAAGAGCAGAGTTTGTCGGAGGATGCGAAAGAATGGAGAGAATATAATAATAAAAAAACAACTTATTGGGAGATTTTTAGGATAGATGTAGATTAGTACAGTGCGTAAATTAAGTGCTATTGTATTTTGTGTTGTAAAGATGTTACTTTGGGCTCAGTTTTAATACAATTAGTGAAAAATGAAAGTCCAATTGTTGACACCACCAAAAATAAAAACGTTGCATTTGAGCAAAAAATAAAGAACTCAGGACTGCGCAATTTCAGATGTGTTTTATTTTTTTTTTTGAAAACCTCGTGCAAGGAGGATCGGGTCTTAGGAGAGAATGAATTACTGAAAAGATCAGACATCATAAAAACACACATAATAATTATATGGAATATTCTGCGATTCCTTGCAAGAAGTCTCAAAATTGTGTTAACAAAGATGTCTTGCATCATCACCACATATAAAGTCAGTTCCACTTTATAGTGGGCAGTAGAACTGAGAACTGTTACGGAGGCAATGTGTAGAGTTCTCACTTGGCCTCACTTAAGATATTATTCTCTCTGGCTTGTGGGGTGGGGGAGAGTAATTTTCTGGGTTTTTCCAACAGGGAGAAGAAATTGTTAAGTAAGGTATATAAAGAAAGATTTGGGAGGGTTAGTTAAAATGTCAAATTTTAATTATTAATTTATCATTCCAAAGGTAGGCTAAGCTGGGGGGTGTGCACCATTGACCACTAAATTCAGCTGAACCCATCTCTTCCAGTTTCATTGTCAAATAATTCTTAATACTAGCTCTACAACTTCTAACAATATCAGGCAAACCTTTTTTACATTTGTTGAAATATGCCATATTGCGAATTTTCCAAATATGGTATCGAAACTCAATTAAGGTATATAGAAGAAGATTACGCTGGTTTTTAGGCATGGTTGGAGGTAATTCAAATAGACTAATTGCTAGGTTGGAAGAGATTGTGGTATTGAATCTTGATCCAAGCAGACGCCAAACGGCTTGTGCAGTGAAACAATCATAGAAGAGGTGGGCAATAGTCTCACTCTCTAGGCAGAATACACATTCGTCCATTGCTCTCTTGTTCCATTTGGAAACTAGGAAGTTCACCGGAAGAATTTTATAGGTGATTTTAAAGTTGAGCATTTTCCTGGTAACGTACAGAAAGTTAAGAGTGTTGTTTTTTCAAGTGATTTTTTCATCTTGTGTTAAGAGAGCTGTATCCTTTACTGACGTTAGGATGGGGTAGATTGTTGTTCTATTATTGAGGCTGATGTTTGGTTCTTGGAGATATGGTGAGATTGTGCTGATGGTTTTTATGATGTCAAGGTACTCTTTAGAGGGAAAAGGCGCTTGTGGTTCTGCATACTTAATCTTGAAAATTTTGCAATATCTTGTAACTAACCAGTATTTTATCAGACCATGGCCAATATGAAGAGGATTCTTTAAGGCTTTAATCAGTTCAACTATGCGAATTGTCTCAATATTTTCTGTTATTAGTTGAATGATGAAGCCGCCATTTTCAATTGATCTTGTCATTTTTATTCTTTTTGTTTTGTCTTTCTGGTATTTCCAGAGGAAGCTATAAATTATTTTTTCACATTGTTTAATGAACTGTTTCGTAAAATTGAGAGGAGTGACTTGTATACAATGACTGGTATTATGAGTTGTTTAATAATTTGGACTCTTCCTGTGAAGTCTATGATACAGGAATCCCATTTAGATTTTATTTTATTAATTTTGTCCAGGATATCTTTTTGGTTGGCAAGTGTTTTTATTTGTGAAAATAAACTCCAAGGATTTTAACTGGGGAAACTGAGGTCTTAAGTTCAGTCCAGTAGCTGATAGGAAGCATAGCTGTCTTTGCTTGGTTAATTTTTGATCCTGATGCTTGTTCAAAAATATTGTTTGAATGGGAAAGTTCTTCCTTTGATTGCTCACTGCGTATCAGTGTATTTATATCATCTGCATACATCAGGATTTTGAGAGGTGGCCTGCGGGTAGCCGCAGATCTACACCTTTTATGTCCGAGTTTTGTCTAATGTGGTTAGGCAAGATTTCGATGTATATCACATAAGGAACTGGGGATAATGAACATGATTGTCGGACTCCTCTTGTGATCTTGATTGGGTCTGAAAAAGTTTTGTTTATTAAAATTCTACTGTAGATATCATGGTAAATGGTTTTTAATAGATGAAGAAGGGTAGGGCCTATTCCGTGTTTTGCAATAGTTTGAAATAAATGCTTGTGACACACTTTGTCAAAAGCTTTGCTTTGGTCTAAAGTGATTAATGTAGCTGGAATTTTTTTATATTTTAAATATGAAATGACATCTCATGAGAAGTAAACTTTGCGATTAATTGCGCTTCCTGGAACTGAGCATGCTTGACTGTTGCATAGAATAGTTGGCAGGACTTGCTAAAGACGGATAGAGAGGCATTTTGTTAAAATTTTATAATCGGTATTTAATAAAGTGATTGGTCTCCAATTTTCGACCTCTTTTAAATTTCTTTTTTTTGGGGACAAGGGTGATTATACCAGTTTTTTGGGATTCAGTGGTTTCATTTATCAATACGGAAGGAGCGCTGAACCAAGTGTTGGCCAGAATTTATTATAAAATTCTATGGCAAGACCATTAGTTACGGGTGCTGAGTGGTTTTTAAAGGATTTCATTGCAATCTTAAGTTCAGGGAGTGAAAAGGGTCTTTCAAGTAACTCTTTTTGAGAGTCTGACACAAGTACGTTCTGGTTTAATAGCCTGGGCCATAAAGATTCTTCAGCTGTTTTGACGGTATATATTTGAGTATAGCAGGATTGAAAGGCTTTAACAATGTGTTCTTTGTTACCAGAAAGGTTGTTGTTATATTTAATTTCTTGTATGTTTTTATTTTTCCAGTCATCTTTTATTTGAGCAAAGAATGATCTAGTGAATTGGTTTTCTGCTGACACTTTTTTGATTCTCGCTTTCAGAAGTTGAGTTTTGATATCCTCCTGTTCAAGTGTTATTATCTCTTATCTGTACTCGTGGATAGTCCATTGAATTTGTGAAATGTTATTATTGCTACCGTGTTGAAATAGATAAATTAGTCTGAATAGTTGTTTTATTTTTTTGTTAGTATTCTGTTTTTTTTTTTTTGGAATGAAAGATTTTGTAATTCGCGTCTGCATGAGTCTCAAATTTTCCCACCACTCGGCTTTGCTTTCTATGTTACTTTTTTTCCATTTGTTGTATAAGTAATTGGTTTATTTCTCTCTTTATATCTTCTTTTTCTAGGAGTTGTGGATTACATCTCCAATAGCCTGGACCGAAGAAAAAATCAGAGGGAAAGTGCAAGGTTATAATTACTGCTGGATGGTCTGAAATCTTCATTATGTTACTTGTATTGTCAACAATATTTTGTTTTAAAGAGGTTGTTAAGTTTTGTGAAATACAGATACGGTCTAATCTTGTGTTGATCGCTCTGCTGGATCTCCATGTGGTGCATTTTTTCCCTGGATACAAAAAATTCCAACTGTCCATGAGGTTATATTCGTGACATAACTCTGCTCATTGAGGTTTCCCAACATCCCCTTGATTAGGATCACCTCCTACTTTGTCTTGAGATGTGTTCATAACGAAATTGAAATCACCACCATGATAATTTCAAAAGGACCGTCTAAGTGGGGGGAAAGGTTTTTTAGGAAGATTTTCCGTTCAGCTTTGTCGGGAGGAGCATAAATGTTGATCAATTTGATACTATTGTTGTTAATTTTAATATTAACAGAAATAATTCTGCCTTCTCGATCTCTTTTGGAGAACAGGATTTTTCCTTTAAAACTTGGGTTGAAGATAATGGCTACACCTCTATTTCTATTAGTCCCAAGCTCCAGAACAATTTGAGGTTAAACTTGTTTTCGAAGTTTTTAATGGACATTAATTGATTAATATGTCTCCTGAAGGAAGACAATGTCCCATTTATGAGAGGTCATTGTTTTGCAACCAGAATTTTTTTTTATGATATTGAATCATTGAATGTTTATAGTGACTATTTTGACAGTGAATGGTGTCTCCGTTACTGGTGAACGGAGGGAACTTGATTTTTATTGTTTTTTCTTTCAGATTCTGATGACCTGACCGTGTCACAACTTTCAGAGCTAGATCTAGGCCTTTATGGGCCTTGGATTTCAGCTGGAAGGACAGCTTCAAGCACAACTTGGGGAGACATAGATTGCTCATACTTGTTAGGTTTGCTTTCTATTTTTCCTTTCTTTTATCCATAAAATTGACTGGATTTCTCTTCTCGGACTGCGATACTTCATCAATTAGGAGAGTTACTTCCTTTATATTTTTGACGTCTTTTGGACCACTCAAGAATTGTTCCACAAAATCTTCATGATTAGGATTGTGATCATTTTGTACTTGTTCCCAGGAAGAGGGTAAGTGTCTTCATTCAGCTTGTCATCTTTTTCACTTATATCCGAATTTGATGTGTCTGTTAGAGTTAAAAGAAAAGGGAGGGCGACATTTTTATTCATTTGATAGAGATGCTACTTCACTAACTGTTGTCATAGAGATGAGAGATGTTTTCCTCACGTTTGAAAGTGTGGTTACTTCAGGAACTTCTGGTTTGTGAGTTATGTTTTGGTCATTTACCTCTGAGACCTTTTTGATGGTAGTGGAATTGAGAAAACTTTGGGCTCCAACTTTATCCTCCACGGTTTTGCTATTAGGTTTTGTTACCTCTATAGGAGGGAAATCTGCTGTAGAGTGAATTGGTGCTTCACATTGGTATTTACTGTGTGATAGATTATGACATTATTTACAAGGTACGTTACAATTTAGTCGAGAGTGACCATATGTGTCACAGTTACCACATCGGTGTTTAGGACAATCTTTGGCTGTGCGGTCGTTACCTTTGCAATTGCTGCATAACCTAGCTATACCATTAGTTGACCATAACGAAGTTGCCTTTTATATTGACAAAATTAGGTACTGATTTTTCCATCTCCAATTTCAGATAGATTTTGTCCCCTTGTTCGATGTTGGGGTAGTTTTTGAAATGGGATCTGGATATATTTAGGACTTTTCCATATTTTTTGAATGTTGATCGTAACATGTCGTCCGTGATTTCTGTGTGTAATATTTTGAGGTACACAAATTTAATACTGCTGCCTATTGAGATGGGCAGAAATTTTTCTCCTTCTAGGAGAATACCCTCTTTCAACAAAATATCTTTTGTATCATGGTCTTTTGTGGTTATTTCATATAAACCCTTCTGGAAGTCCCACAATTTGTTACACAGTTTGTTGACGTCCACTATTTTGACTGTAGCGTCGGCTAGATCTTCAGGCTTAATAGCCTTTTTGAATGTGAATCTAACCGTGAGGTCACGTGAAAGTTTTGACATTTTTCTTAAATAAATGATAATATATAAAAATTATTTGTATTGGACAGTTCTACTTTATTAAAGGCAGTAGAACTGACAACTGTTACGGTGGGAAGGTGAAGAGTTTTTACTTGGTCTCAGATTGTTAACCTTTCTCCTTATCTCCATGCCAAAAAAAAACACCACTGGTCCTCATAGCGGGTGGAGCTTGCCGGCTATATACCTCATACACGTTTCGTGCAGAGGAGGAGGAGCAAAGGTTACAAGCTGGAAGGAACCAGTGCTATGTAAAAACTACTAGCACCTCTGAAAAGGAAATGGTGCTTATTATTTCCCCAGTCCAGGGTTTAGGTCAATCAAGACCCGAGTAGTACCGTATGAACAGGTACTACACTTATAACTAGCCAAAAACAGCTTAATATCTTGGGCCTCAATGGGACCCGGAACAGATATTAAGCTGAAGAGAATAGATATACGTTAGCTGAAAAGAACAGATCAGAGTAGTACCGCTCACTTTGGTGTGGTGTTGCCCAGTCATCATTTCTGTTATACAGCTGAAGAGCTCTAGTTTTAAGGGTAAAACTTGTAGTACAAGAGGTGGACAAGCTAAATTCTTATGTTTGGTAACTTTAAAGCTATAAAAAATAAAAGATGTTTATTAATTTAACATTTGTGAGGTTATTGATTAGTCTTTAATTGTAAGATTTAGTTGTAAACTGTTAGCCTTAGTGTGTTACTTCCTTGGCTGTGTTAATGCTAAAAAATTTTGTAACTAAATGACCAAGAGCGAAGATAAAAGGGTTTTGGTAGTGTTAAAAGAAAGTAATTAAATTTTGATTCTTACCTTATCATTCCATATATAGGTCAGGCTTATTGGCACACAGCATTGTCTACAAAATTCCGTCGGTCCAAATTCTTCACGTCTCAAAGTTAAGAAATTCCTAATGCTGGTTCTGCATCTTCTGAGAATGTCGGGCAAGCCCTTGGTAATTCAATTAATCTGAGCGCCAGGTTGGGAGAGATTGGGGTGTTGAATCCGTCTCCCACCAGACAGCTTGAGCTGTGAAACAGTTATAAAATAGATGAGAGAGAGAGTTTCGCTTTCTAGGCAGAAGACACACTGGTCTACTACCCTTCTGTTCCATTTGGATACTAGATAATTCACAGGCAGGATCTTATGCGTAATTTTAAAGTTGAGAGATTTCCGAGTAGCATACAAGAAGTTGATGGTGTTGTTCTTCCATGTTATTATATCTTGATTTGATGGTATTTCTGTGTCCTTTAAATTTCTTAAGATGTGGTACACTGTTGATCGTTTATTAGAGACAATGTTTGGATCTTGCAGGTAAGGTGAGATTGTGCTGAAGGAACTGATGATTTCCAGGTATTCTTTAGGTGGAAAAATTGCTTGTTTACCTGTATACACAATGTTGAAGGTATTAAAATATCTTGTGCGTAGCCAGTATTTTATCAGGCCGTGCGCAATGTGAAATGGATTTTTTAAAGTTTTAAAGAGTTCTAAACGAATTGCAGTGATGTATTCAGTTAGTAGTGGTAAGTTGAATCCACCTTTATCTATAGTTCTTGTCGTTTTTATTCTTTTGATTTTGTCTTTCTTGTTTTTCCATAGGAAGCTGTAGATTATTTTTTCGCATTAATTTATAAATTTCTTTGTGGTTGAAAAAGGATTGGCATAATTCGTGATGATTAGGATCATTAGTTGTTTTATAATTTGTGCTCTTCTGTGAAGTCTAAGAAACGTGAATCCCATTTGAGTTTAATTTTTTTAAGCTTGTCAAGGATTTCTTTATGGTTGGCCAGTGTATTTTCATTATTGAAAGAAATTGCTAGAATTTTAACTGAGGGAAGAGGGGATTAAATTTCGGGCCAGTAGCCTATAGGAGGTGTGGCTGTTTTTTTATTATTGATCTTGATGCTTGTTCAAAGGCTGTGATGGAATGTGCGAGACCTTCTTTGGATTTTTCATTTCTTATAAGTATGTTAATATCATCGACGTAGATTAACACTTTTAGAGGTGGGCCAGCTGGTTGTGGTAAGTTTTGTTTTATGAGTTTGAAACAACAGATTATGATACACTCTGTCGAAAGCTTTCCTTTGGTCTAGGGAGATTAATAAAGCTGGAGTTTCTTTATGTTTTAGATAGGATATGACATCACGAAGAAAGAAAACATTATGGGTGCTTGCTCTCCCAGGGACAGCGCACGCTTGGCTGCTGTTTAGGATGGTTGGGAGTATTTGTGAAAGACGGAGAGACAGGCAATTTGTTAAAATTTTGTAATCAGTATTTAGTAGTGTTATTGGTCTCCAATTTCGAATATCTTTTAAATTTCCTTTTTTGGGGATTAGAGTGATTATACCAGATTTTGGGAATTAGTGAGATTCCCTTTGTTGATGCAAAATTCAATACCAAGATTTGGCCAGAATATTTTGTGAAATTCAATAGGGAGGAGACCGTGAGATCCAGGTGCAGAGTGGTTTTTGAAAGATCTTATAGCAGTCTTAAGCTCAGGTTGTGAAAATGGTCTTTCAAGTAATTCTTTTTGATGATTAGATTCATCAACCGTTTCGGCAGTGTATAGTTGAGTGTAGTAAGATTTAAAGACCTAAATAATGTGTTCTTTTTACTTGACGTGATGTTGTTATAATTAACTTCCTGTATGTTTTTATTTTTTCTATCCTCATTGATTTGAGCATAGAAAGACCTGGCGAATTGATATTAAGCTGATACTTTTTTTATTCTTGATTTCAGGAGTTGAGTTCTGATATCTTCTTGTTCCAATGAAATTATCTGTTTTCTGTAGTCTTCGATAGTCTGTTGAATTTGAGGGATGTTGTCATTATTGCTACCATGTTGGAATAGGTATATAAATCTATATAGTTGTTTATTTTAGATCTAGTATTTTTCTTTATTTTTTTAGAAATTTCTTGTAGTTTGCATTTATAGGATACTTTTAAGTTCTCCCACCATTCAGCTTTGTCTTCAATGGCACTTTTTTCCATTTGTTGTGAAATTAGATAGTTAATTTCTTTCTTTATATCTTCTTCTTCTAGGAGTTGAGGATTGAATCGCCAGTATCCTGAACCGAAGAACGATTCGAAGGGGAAGAATAAAGTAATGACTACGGCTGAGTGGTCAGGTATCTTCATCGTATTACTTGTATTGTCTAGTATGTTTTGTTTTAAGGAAACTGTTAGGTTTTCAGAGATATAGAGGCGATCAAGTCTTGTGTTGACTTCTCTGCTAGAACTCCAAGTGGTGCAGTTTTTATCTGGGTATAGAAAATTCCAAGTGTCAATGAGGTTGTATTCATAGCATAATTCTGCTAATTGTAATTTTCCAAAATCGCCTTGGTTAGGATCACCTCCTACCTTGTCTTGAGATATATTCATGACGAAATTAAAATCGCCACCTATGATAATTTCAAAAGGACCATCTAGGTAAGGAGAAAGGTTTTAAAGAAGTTTTTTCTTTCAGATTTGTCAGGAGGAGCATAAATATTAACTAATTTGATATTGTTATTATTTATTTTGATGTTGGCTACAATAATTCTTCCTTCGTGATCTCTTTTTGAGAATAGAATTTTCCCTTTAAAATTAGGATTGAATACGAGAGCTACACCCTTGCTTCTGTTTGTTCCAAAACTACAGAAGGATTTAAGATTAAATGTGTTTTCAAAGTTTTTAACGATTTTTAGTTGGCTGATGTAAGTCTCCTGTAGGAAGATTATGTCCAGGTTATGGTAGATCATATTGTTATGTAACCAGTGTTGTTTTCTAATGTGATTGAATCCTTATATGTTGATGGTATCTATTTTCAAAAGGGTTGATCGTTCCGTTATTGGAGCTTGTTAGTAACTTTAGTTTTAGATTTTTTATTTTTTTTTGTTGTTGTTTTTACGTTCCCTTTCTGGTGACTCAGAAGAAACTAGACTTTCAGAACTTGATCTTGGCATTTTGGAGCCTTGATTTCCGGCTGCATAGCAATCTACAATATGAACGGATAACGTCTTAGGAAGATCATATTCTAGGAGAGGTTTGTCTTCTGTTTCTTCTTTTTTATTATACATAATATTGTACAAATCCTCCTCAAGCGATTGAGTTAGATCATGTAGTTGGTCAGACATATCTGATATATCCTTATACTCTTTATCGTCTTGTAGTTCTAGTAAGGTAGGTTCCACATACTCTACCTGAAGATTAGTTTTATTTTCTATTTGTACTACTTCTGGGACTGTGATAGAGGTTTCCACTTCCATATCTTCATTCAAGTTTTCATCTTTTTCATTTATATCAGAACTTGAACTGGCTATTTGAGCGTTATCAGAAGGCGGGAGGCTTTGTTCATCGGCTGAAAGGGAGGTAGCTTCGCCAGTTATTGTTGGAGGATTGAGAGGTGTTTTCTTTTTATTAGAAAGCGTGTTAACTTCAGGAACAGGAGGAGAGGAATTGTGAGTTATATTCACTTTATCTTCGTCAATGCCTTTTTTTGTTGATAATAGGGCTAAGAGGATTTTGGACTTCGGATTTGTCATTAGGTTTTTTCTCTGGTAGAGTAGGGAACTCTTCATAAGACACTGTTAGAGGTTTTGGTGGGACACATTGAAATATCCTATGTGTTGCCTCATTGCATTGCTTACATGCTGCAGTGCGTGAGCTGGGAGTGACCGTATATATCAGTTTCCACAGCGGTTAGTAGGACAATCTTTTGCTGTGTGGCCTTCATTTTTGTTTGCTACATAACTTGGTTATACGGATGTAGTTTACCATAACATAGTGGCCTTTTATAAGTACAAAGTTAGGGACTGGTTTTTTTCATATCTAATTTCAAACTGATTTTATCTCCCTGCTTGATGTTTGGGTATTTTTGAAAGTGAGCTCTATTAATCTGCTTGACTTCCATATTCGTTAAAAGATGATTTTAGTATGTCATCTGTGATTTCAGTGGGAAGTTTTCTAAGGTATATAATTTTGACAGAACTGCTTATAGAGATGGGTAGGAACTTTTCTTCTTCTATGAGAACTCCTTGCAATAAAATATATTTAATATAGAGATCTTTTGTGGTTACCTCATATAAACCTTTTGGGTAATCCCAGCAGTTTATATTACATAATTTGTTGGGATCTACTACTTTGACTATGGCTTCAGTCAGGTCTTCAGGCTTAGCAGCCTTTTTGAATGTGAACCTTACAGTGCGATCTTAGACAATGTAATTTATTTAACTGTGTTGGACAGGACTACTTTATATAGAAGGCAGTAGTACTGATAACTGTTACGGGGGGGGGCTTGTGTAGCGGTTTTACTTGGTCTCAGAGAGTTGTCTTTTCTCCTTACTATACCAAGTAAACCACCATAAATAAGACAAGAGTGGAGGAACACACCATTGTCTACTGAATTCAGTCGGACCCAACTCTTCAAGTTTCATGGTTAAGAAGTTCCCAGTGATGGTTCTACAACTTCTGATAATTTCAGGCAAACCCTTTTTACACTTGTTGAAATATGCCATGTTATGGATTTTCCATATGTGGTATCTGAATTCTATTATGGTGTAGAGGAGTAATTTGCATTGATTTTTTGGCATGTTTTGAGGTAAATCGATAAGTCTGAGAGCTAGGTTGGAAGAGACTGTGATAGTAAATCTTTCTCCCACCAGGCTTGAGCAGTAAAACAGGAATAAAAGAGCTGAGAGATAGTTTCACTTTCGAGGCAGAAGGCGCATTGGTCGACTACCGATTTGTGCCATTTGGATACTCTATAATTTAGAGGAAGAATCTTATGAATGATTTCGAAGTTCAGCGATTTCCGGGTAGCGTACAAAAAGTTGAGGGTGTTGTTTTTCCATGAGATTATATCTTCATCGGATAGTTTTTCTGTATCCTTTAAATTACTTAAAATCTGGTATATTGTTATTTGTTTTAATAGAAACGATGGTTGGTACTTGCAGGAAAGTTTGAAGGAACTTATAATATCTTGGTATTCCTTAGGAGGAAAGATTGCTTGTGGGCCTGAATACGAGATGTTGAAAATTTTGCAAAATCTTGTTCCCAACCAATATTTAGTCAGGCCATGGGAGATATGAAGTGGATTTTTTAAAGTTTTGGAGAGCTCTTCTAAGCGGATTGCAGTTATGTATTCTGCTAACAATGGTAAGTTGAAACCGCTGTTATCTATTGGTCTGGTCATTTCTGTTGACTTCATCCCTCTTGTTTTTCCATAGAAAACTGAAAATTATTTTTTCGCAGTTTTATGAATTGCTTTTTGAAAGTAAAAGGAGTGGCATACTAAGTGATAATTGGGATCATAAGTTGCTTTATAATATGAGCTCTTCCTGTGAAATCTAATATGCATGAATCCCACTTGAGCTTAATTTTCCTAAGTTTGTCAAGAATTTCTACATGATTAACCAGTGTATTTTCATTATTAAAAGTAACTCCAAAGATTTTAACTGTGGAAATAGGAGGTTTAATTTCGGGCCAATAACCTGTAGGTAGTGAGGTTGTTTTTTCTTTGTTGATTTTGCATCCTGATGCTTGTTCAAACAATTTTATAGAGTATGAAAGACCCTCTTTGGATTTCTCATTCCGTATAAGGATGTTGATATCTTCAGCATAGAGTAAAACTTTGAGTGGAGGGCCAGCTGGTTATGGTAGCTGGACGCCTTTAATATCTGAATTTTCCCTAATCTGATTTGCCAGGATTTCAGTGTAAACTACATAGAGGAACGGGGATAGCGGACACCCTTGCCGTACCCCTCTTGTGATTTTAATTGGGGCTGAGAAGGCCTCATTAATTAAGATTCTACTATGGATGTCGTAATAGATAGTTTTTAGCAGGTGAAGGAGATGATGGCCTATCCCGGGAATGTTTGGAAAGGGTTTGAAATAATAGCTTATGACATACTCGATCAAAGGCTTTACTTTGATCTAGAGAAATTAAAGTAGCAGGTAATTCTTTGTATTTCAAATAAGAAATTACATCTCTTAGAAAGAAAATATTGTGGGTCAATTCCCTACCAGGAATTGAGCAAGTTTGACTATTTCTTATAATAGTGGGTAAGATTTGGGAGAATCGAATGGAGAGGCATTTTGACAGAATCTTATAGTCTGTGTTGAGTAAGGCGATTGGTCTCCAATTCTCAACTTCTTTTAAATTCCCTTTTTTTGGGGATTAGTGAGATTATTCCAATTTTTTGTGATTCTGTAAGGTTTCCTTTCTTAATGTAGTAGTTGATAACAAGGAGGAGTGCTGAATCTAGTATTGACCAAAATTTCTTGTAGAACTCAATGGGTAGACCGTCAAATCCAGGCGCTGAATGATTTCTAAAGGATTTCATTGCTGTCTTTAATTCTAAAAGTGTGATAGGTCTTTCGATAAATTCTTTCTGGGAATCTGATATAGTTAAATTGTGGTTTAAAAGGCTAGGCCGTAGAGATTCATTGACTGGTTATGCTGAGTATAGAATGATTGGAGGGCATTAAAGATATGCTCTTTATTGCAGGAGGTCTTGTTCGTATATTTTATTTCTTCAATATTTTTATTTTTCCGGTTATCTTTTATTTGTGAAGAATGATCTTGAAAATTGGTTTTCTGCTGTAACGTTCTTGATTCTAGCTTTGATAGCTTGTGTATTTATATCATCCTGTTCTAAAGATATTATTTGGTTTAGGTAATTTTGGATAGTTTGTTGGATCTGTGAGATATTTTTATTATTGCTACCTTGTTGAAATATGCGGATTAGTTGAAATAAATAACTTATTTTTTTCTTGGTGTTTTGTTTTATTTCAGCTGAGAGATTTGAAGTTTGGATTTACATGTTTCTTTGAGGTTGTCCCACCACAAAGCTTTATTTTCTGTATTAATTTCCTTAGTTTGTTCGCTGAGTAAATGATTATTTCTTTTTTAATGTCTTCATTTTCAAGTAGTGTTGGATTACATCGCCAATATCCGGATCCAAAAGAATTCTGGGAGGGAAAATGTAAAGTTATTACGACTGCAGCATGATCTGAAATCTTCATTGAGTTGCTCATGCAGTCAACATTATTTTGTTTTAAAGAATTTATTAGGTTTTGTGATATATACAGATGATCTAATCTGGTATTGACATCTCTGCTGGATTTCCAAGTGGTGCATTTTTCTCCTGGATGGAGAATATTCCAACTGTCTGATAGATTATATTCATAGCACAGCTCTGATAACTGGTGTTTACAGACATCGCCTTGATTGGGGTCTCCTCTTTTGTCTTGGACAATATCCACAACAAAGTTGAAGTCTCCACGAAGAATGATCTCGAAAGTACCGTCTAAACATGGAGATAGGTTTTTTAAGGTTTTTCTTAAAGCTTTATCTATAGGGGCATAAATATTAATTAACTAGTTTAATACTTTGATTATTGATTTTAATGTTAACGGATATAATTCTGCCGTCTTCTCTTCTAGAGTAAAGGATTTGTCCCTTAAAATTAGAGTTAAAAATGATGGCTACTCCTCTTCTTCGGTTACACCCGAAACTCCAAAACGATTTAAATGAATACTGATTTTCAATATTTTTAACGGGCTTTAGTTGATCTATGTAGCTCTCTTGAAGAAAAATTATGTCCCAATTGTGATGCATCATGTATTTATTTAACCAATTTTGTTTTGTTTTTTATTATTAAATCCTTGGATATTAAGAATGACTATTTTCAATATGATTGGCTTCTTCATTGTTGATGACTAGATACTTGGGTTTTTATTTTTTACTGATTTTTTTATTTTTGTGATCAAAATCATGTGACTTGTCAGAGTCATCACTTCTGGAACTGGATCTTGATCTTTTCGGGCCTGGATTTCCGGTTGCGTGCTGATCTACATTTTCCAATGTAACTACCGGATTTTTATCTAAACAGACTTTGTCATGATTACAAGTAGGAATACCTTCTGGTTCTTCGAACGTTTGTGTTGTTAAGTTGGCTTGATCCTCGTCCTGAAGGGCTCGCCGTAACTTTTCAATTTTATTACCTTGTTCTAAAACCGCAAGAAGATCTGGGTCCTGACTACCTTGTAGTTTCTTTAAAGTCTTGTCAACATTAAACTCTTTATGGCGAGAAATCGGTTCTTTTTGAGATGGTTCTGAGTTTAAGGAGGAGATCTCTAAATCCATGGACTCAGACAAAAGAGACGCTTCATCACTGAAGTTAGACGATAGTATGTTTGTTGAGACGTTATCTAACGAAGGGAAGAGGATTTGGTCATCTTCTAAGGTATAGGTCTCAACCTGGAATGATGTTGTGGGAATAGACTTTACATTGTCTTTGTCTAAGACATTTGGATTGTCTTTTAGGACGTGAGGTGTTTGTTTATCAACTTTTTTGTTTGAGTCTTCTATATGAGGTGATAGCTTATCAACTTTTTTGTGTGATTCTTCTAAAGTCGGGAATGCATCCTTAGAAAGATATGCTGGTGAAGGATTTGTACATTGATATTTCTTGTGAAGGATCCTTACAATTTTGACATGGTTCCTTACAGGTTAACTGTGAGTAGCCAACAGTTTTACAATTTCCACATATATTGGACGGGCAGTCTTTTGCTGTGTGACCATCTTTTTTACATCTGCTGTAAAGTTTCGTCATTCCATTATAGCTGGCCATAAGATATCCTCTGTATCAATGAAGTTTGGGACTGTTTCCTTCATCTCAAATTTAACGTAGATTTTGTCACCTTGTTCAATACTCGGGTATTTTTTAAATGTTGGTCTTTTCACATCAAGAACATTTCCGTATTTAGCAAACGAGGATTTTAGGATGTCATCTGTTATCTCTGCAGGAAGTTTCCGCAAGTAAATGAATCTGATGTTACTGCGTATTGAAATAGGTATAAATTTTTCCCCTTCTAGGAGAACGCCTTGATTTAATAACTTGTCTTTTGAATTTTGGTCGCGAGTAATCTCGTACAAGCCTTTCTGGTAATCCCAGCAGTTTATATTCTGAATCTTGTTAACATCTATTACCTTGAGAGTAGCATCTGCAAGATCTTCTGGCTTAATTGCTTTTTTAAAGGTAAATCTGACTAAGAATAGACAGACTAGTACCGATCACTTTAGTGTGGTGTTATCCAGTCATCATTTCTGTTATAGAGCTAAAGAGCTCTAATTACAAGGGTAAACTTTATATACAACCAATATAGTTATAAATAAATTTTGATTAAACCTGCATTTTAAGGGGTTGGTGAGAAATGAAAAATATCTCCATAAGTTTGCAATGTAACTTTAGAATATATACAATTTAAACTCCGGAATAAAATTTAAATAGATACTTTAATAGGAGACAATCTCAGAATATAACGTCATTGATTATCTTACCCATTTCAGTTAAAAGAAAATAAGTTAGAGATATATCTACCTTTTAATCTATCATCCAGGGGAGGGCACTAATAGTGTCCCCTCAAGGCGACAGAGATATAAATTTAGTTTTACATGATGTGGGAGGAGAAAGAATTAGGATTTTGTTTTCTTATCGTTTTTCTTTTTGGAGCGACCCGGTGATGTGGAACTGTTATATTCACTGATTTTGGGTCTTATCCTTTTAAGGGTGGGGTTTACAATATTGTTTGATTGATCCGATTCATCTTGAATTTCCATTAAATATAAATCTTTATTGAAGTTTGTTAATGCTGATTTAGCTTTGAAGAGCAAATCTTCAAACATGGACTGGTATTTGAGAATTCTATTTAGTTGAGATGTATCACTGAATTTTTTGATGTGTTCCATGAAAATCTCTATTTCATGGAACACAGACTATTTCTATTTCTAGGCAGACATGACGTGTTGAAGGGAATGGGAATGTTCTCGTTATATTGTCTACCTCTGATATTTGATGTGCCAATGAGGTTTGTTAATTCGACGTAGAGAAATTGGAGTACATTGAAACTGTCCTCTTCATCTGCTACAACAGTAGCGCGAGAGACTATTTGATCATTATAGATTTTTTCTAGTAGGGAGAAGTATTTGTCCATTTATGGATTCTTATTCAAACAGGAAACTTTTGGAGAAGTGTTATCTGCCTTTTGCCAGTTTATGAGTCCTAGTGATTTTTGGTAATTTTCCAATGACATAGCCTCTTGGTGAGTTGAGTTTGTAGGAATATTTTTCGTTAAATCTTGTGAATTATCTTTGATTTCTGTAGTTTCTATCTTAAGATCAGTTTCCATTCCTTCATCACTTGAGGATTCTTCACTGTCTGAGTACTAATTGTTTGTTGTGTAACATGGAGAGGGAACCGTTGTTGTTTTTTGTTGGATTTCTTGTGTTGCAAGAATTTTGTCTTGGGTTTCTTCAGCTTTCTTTTTATTAGTCGAGATAGAAACTTTAATTTCTTTATTTTTGTTTTCTGAAAGGGAAGACAAAGGAGATAAATTTCTTTTGTGTCCTGAACATTTTTCCTCTTCTTTTAGGATTGCGACTTCCTCTGTTATCGTCTGTAAGGGCTCTATGACAGTTACTTTAGATGTACACGAGATGGATTCTTTGGCTTTTTCCAGGTTTAACACTTTTGGTTTCACTTGTGTATCTGTGATCACCTTTTCATTATTGGAAGAAGAGTTATTTTTACCTTTCACTTCTTTGATTATATTACTCTTAGTAGAGGGAAGAGGTGGAAATTCCACTAAAGAGACTGGAAACTTTTTGGCCATTTGACACTGAAATTTCCTGTGTGTAAGATCTCCACATTGACTTCAAGGTTCAGAACAACAAAGTTGTGAATGACCAATTATAGCACAGTTGCCACATTTGTTCATCGGACAATCCTTTGCAGAGTGGCCGTTCTGTTGGCACCTACTGCAAAGTCTTGTCATTCTGGAATAGTTGACCATTATAGAGAGCAACCCTTGATTGTAACAAAATTAGGAATTGGCTTCTTCATGATAATTTTAATGTATATTATATCTCCCTGCTCAATTGTGGGATACTTTGTAAAATTACTACAGACCACAGTTAGGACTTGGCCGAATTCTTGGAAAGTTGTCTTTAAAGTTAGGTCATCTATTTCTGCTGGGAGTTTTCTTAAGTAAACAATTTTAAGGCCTCCACCACCAATGGTAATGGGAAAGAACTTTTCATTTTCAAGCACTGTTGGTGTTACTAAGAGATTATCTTTGGCTTTGTAATTGTTTGTGGTGATTTCATAAAGTTCTTTCTGGTAATCCCAGCAGTTTATGTTCTTGATACTGCTATCATCTACGATATCCACTAAAGCATCAGCGATGGATTCAGGCTGAACTGCTTTTTTAAGGGTGTACCTGATATCTGATAGTTAAATCTCTATCAATATCAAGTTTTGTCATTTTGTGTTTTTCTGTAAGAACAGACGCAACATAATATATAATTAAGCTTTAGTCCTGCAGCAATAAAGATATAATACTGTATAACAGATCCTACCTAATATATAGTTTTAACTGCTTTATATAGAAGACAGCAACTACAAATTTGGAGCAGTGTATAGGGCAGTCCAACCTTATAATAGATAGACGGTGGTACTGTAAATGTTACGGTGGGATATGATGAAGTCTCACTTGGTCTGAGCTACTGTAAACCTTTGGCCCTAACTGTGTAGATCACACGGCCACCACTGGTCTTCGTTGCGGGTGGAGCCTGCCGGCTATATCCTCTAACACGTATTGTGCAGAGGGGGTAAAAGTTACAAGCTGGAAGACCAGTTGCAATGCGAGAATTTCTATCACCTCTGAAATAAAATAGAGTTTATCTTTGCCCCAGTCCGGGGTTTTGGTCCTAAAGGACCTGTAGAGACTGTTAAATAACAGGTACTACACTTTCTATTAGTCCCTCAGCTTTAAAATATCTTGGTTCCCATAGGGACCCACACAGATAGCAAAGCTGATACGAACTGAAAAATCACAGATACTACACTTTGATCTTAGCCAAAAGGCCGAGATCAGACTAGTACCATTCACAGTAGTGAGGTGTTACCCAGTCATCATTTCTGTATTAGAGTTGAACTCTAGGTTCAGTGTAAACTTGAAGTGCGAGAAGTGTGCAACCTAAGATTACATTTGGTCAATTTACAACTTAAGAGCTAAAACATATACTAGTTAACTCCTTGGCTATATTGAGACAAATAGTAAAAAAGAATTCCATGGCTAAATAACAGTGAAAATTAGGTTAAAGATTGGGTAAAGGAAAGAGAAAGTGGTTAGATTTTAATTCTTACCTTGTTGTTCCATAGGTAAGTGAGGCATGGAGGAACACACCATTGTCTACTGAACTCCGGCGGGCCCAACTCTTCGAGTCTCATTAACAAAACGTTCTTGATACTGCTTCTACAACTTCTTATAATGTCTGGTAAGCCTTTTTTGCACTTGTAATATGCTACGTTACGAATTTTCCAGATATGGAATCTGAATTCAATTATGGTGAAAATGAGTAGTCTACTTTGGTTTTTGGACATGTGCAGGTAGGTCTATTAGTCTGAGTGCCAGGTTAGGAGTGATTGCAGTATTAAATCTGTTCCCGACAAGTCGCCAGACCGCTTGAGCAGTGAAACAATTAAAAAACAGATGAGCGATGGTTTCGCTTTCTCCACAGAATAAACATTGGTCAGTTACTCGTCTGTTCCATTTAGATACTAGATGATTCACTGGGAAGATCTTATGAGTAATTTTGAAGTTGAGCAATTTTCTAGTAGAATACAAGCACGTGAGGGTATTGTTTTTCCATGTGGTTGTATCTTCAATTGTTGGTTTTTCTGTGTCCTTCAAATTTCTTAAGCTGTGGTATATTGATCTTTTATTAGAAAGGATTGGATCTTGCAAGAAAGGTCGGATAGTGTTGAGGGAATTAATTAAGACCAGGTAGTCCTTCGGGGGAAAAATTGCCTGTGGGCCCGAATACGTGATGTTAAAAGATTTGCAATACCTTGACCCTAGCCAGTACTTTATCAGGCCATGAGCGATGTGAAGAGGGTTGGTTAAGGTTTTAAAGAGCTCTCCTAAACGAATTGCAGTGATATGTTCCTTTAATAATGGTATGTTAAAACCACCATTCTCTATTGATCTTGTCATTTTAATTCTTTTGATTTTGTCTTTTCTGTTTTTCCAAAAGAAATTGAAGATTATTTTTTCACATTTTTTTCTAGTGCTCTGTAGTAGTAAAAGGAGTCACATAGTACGAGAAGATAGGGATCATAATTTGTTTTATAATTTGTGCTCGGCCGTTAAAGTCTAAAATGCATGAATCCCATTTGAGCTTGGTTTTCTGAAGTTTGTGCAAAATTTCTTCCTGGTTGGCCAGTGTGTTAATTAAATATTAAGTATAAACCTAATATTTTGATTGCAGGGATGGGAGATTTAATATCAAGCCAGAAACCTATAGGGAGAGTGGCTGTTTTCTCATTATTAATTTTTGAGCCTGATGCTGATTCAAAAGTTTTGATAATGTGTAAAAGACTTTCTTTGGAGTCTTCATTTCTTATGAGAATGTTGATATCATCTGCGTATATTAAAACTTTTAGAGGTGGGCCAGCTGATTGTGGGAATTCGACACCTTTTATTTCTGGAGAACTTCTAATTTGGTTTACCAAAATTTCGATGTAAATTACATAGAGGGCATGGGAAAGAGGACATCCTTGCCGAACTCCTCTTGTGATTTTAATAGGGTCAAACAATGTTTCATTTATGAGTAGCCTGCTGTTTATATCGTGGTAAACGGTCTTTATTGTGTGAAGAAGTGACGGACCAATATCATGCTTTGTGAGATTCAAACAATAGGTTATGGCACACTCTGTCAAAGGCTTTACTTTGGTCCAAGGAGATTAGTAAAGCTGGAATTTCTTTGTATTTTAGATAGGATATGGTGTCACGGAGAAAAAATACGTTGTGAAAGCTTGCTCTTCCTGGAACAGCACATGCTTGGTTATTACTTAAGATGGTTGGGAGGACTTGTGACAGACGTAGGGAAAGACATTTTAAGATTTTATAGTGAGATTTTAGTAAAGTTATTGACCTCCAATTTTTGATGTCTTTTAGGTTTCCTTTCTTGGGGACTAGGGAGATTATTCCCGATTTTTGAGAGTTAGTCAAATTCCCTCTGTTGATGCAGAATTCGAACACCTGTAGGAGAGCTGGACCGAGTTTTGGCCAGAATGTTTTGTAGAATTCAATAGGGAGACCGTCCGACCCTGGAGCAGAATGGTTTTTGAACGTTTTCAACGCGGACTTTAGCTCAGATAAAGAAAATGGTCTGTCAAGCCATTCTTTCTGAAAATTGGGCACTTTGAGGTTCTGTTGTAGTAGCCTGGGCCATAATGATTCATCGACCTTTTCGGCAGTGTATAGTTGAGAGTAATAGGATTTTAAGGCCTCAATAATATGTTCCTTTTTACTAGAACTGATATTGTTTTGAATAATTTCCTGTATAATTTTGTTTTTCCCATCTTCTTTGATTTGAGCATAGGACCTGGTGAATTGATACTCAGCTGAAACTTTTTTGATTCTAGATTTAAGGAGTTGAGATCTGATATCTTCTTGTTCTAGGGCTATTATCTGATTTCTATAATTTTGGATGGTTTGTGGAATTTGGGGAATATTAATATTATTACTTCCATGTTGAAAAAGGTATATAAATCTGTAAAGTTGTTTTATTTTGGATCTCGTATTCTGTTTTATTTTTTTGGAGATTTCTTGTAATTTGCATTTACAGGAAAATTTTGAATTTTCCCACCATTCCGCTTTGTCATCCGTGATAATGAGTTCCGTTTGTTGTGAAATTAATTGGTTAATTTCTTTCTTTGTGTCTTCTTCTTCTAGGAGTAGAGGATTGCATCTCCAATATCCTGATCCGAAGAAAGATTCAGAGGGGAAGAGAAAGGTAATTACCACGGTTGAGTGGTCTGAAATTTTCATCACATTTCTTGTGTTGTCTACTAAGTTTTCTTTCAAGAGAACTGTAAGGTTTTCAGAAGTATAGAGTCCGTCAAGCCTTGTATTGACTCCTCTGCTAGATCTCCAAGTGGTGCAGATTTTATCAGGGTAAAGAAAATTCCAAGAATCAATAAGGTTGTACTCATAGCATAATTCTGACAATTGTAGTTTTCCGAAGTCACCTTGCTTGCGATCGCCTCCTACTTTATCTTGTGATAGATTCATGACAAAATTAAAGTCACCACCCATTATAATTTCAAACGGCCCGTCTAGGTATGAAGGAAGGTTTTTAAGAAGTTTTTTCTATCAGATTTATCCATAGGAGCGTAAATGTTAACCAATTTAATACTGTAGTTGTTGACTTTGATGTGGACTATGATAATTCGTCCTTCCTGATCTCTTTTAGAAAATAGAATTTTACCTTTAAAATTAGGATTGAAAATGATAGCTACGCCCTTGCTTTTGTTGGTTCCAAAACCCCAGAATGATTTAAAATTAAATTTGTTTTCAAAGTTTTTAACTGTTTTTAATTGGTTGATGTAAGTTTCTTGTAAAAAGATTGTCCCACTTGTGATAAAGCATGTTGTTTTTTACTGTTGTTAAATCTTTGAATATTGATTGTAGCAATACTTAAAGGGGTTGCTTGCCCCATTACTGGGGCTTGATTCTTAGATTTTGTGTTGTTTTTCTTACTTTTCCGGTCTCTCTCTCTGGTGAACTGGACACGTCCAGTTCACCAGAAAGAGAGACTTGGGGACTTGGGATTCAGACTGCTCACATATTTCTATCTCAACAACAGGAGACATGGATCGGTCACGGGTAAGAGATTTCTTCTCAGAAAGCTTTTGGCTCTTATACTTAAGGTTGTTTTTACTGTCACTCTTCATGAGAATGGCTGGGATATCTTCGAGTTTACAAGCGTCTTGGACGTAGTTATACTCTTCAGTATAATTCCTGGAAATAATGGCGGGTTCAGTAGAATTGGGGGGGGGGGACTATAGCACCCAATGGCTGAGTTGAGCTATAGAGGGGTAATTACTCTTCCATAGCTTCGCATGAATCTTCGCTTAAAGTAGGAAAAGTCTGTTATAGCATTACCAGAGGGAGGCTACACTCTTCATCTGGTAAGCACATCGCTTCAGGAGCACTTATTGAAGGACTAGAGTTAGATTTCTCTTCTTTGGAAGAGGTGATTTCAACAGGTTTAGAGGCGTGGGATTGGGTGAAACTTCCTCGATAACATTTGTGGTGGCGAAGGGTTCAGAGGAATTTAGCTTTTCAGATTCGTCAGCAATACTGATTCTTGGGTACTTTTGTTATTAATGGAGGAAACTCCTTGTCCAAGAATATTGGAACACTTAGAGTTTTACATTCAAATTTCTTGTGAGATGAGTCATTACATATTTTACAAGGTGTCGTACAAATTAGTTGGGAGTGGCCATAAGTATCACAGTTCCCACAGCGGTTGTTGGGACAATCCTTTGCATCGTGACCCTCGTTCCTGCATTCGCTGCACAACCTGGTGACTCCTTCATATTGTACCATAACGAAATGACCTTGTATTGGAACTGTGTTTTGCATATTTAATTTTACACTGATTTTTTCACCCTGTTCTATGGTAGGGTATTTGGAGAAGTGGGCTCTATTGATTTTTAGAACTGTTCCGTAAATTTTAAAAGCTGTTGTTAACATTTTATCCGTGACTTCTGCCGGGAGTTTTCTTAAGTATATAAATTTTGTGGAGCTACCTACAGAATTGGGGAAGGAATAACTCCGTCTTTCAAAAGTAAATCTTTAGTGTTATGGTCTTTTGCCGTTACTTCATATACATGTATAATACATGTATAATCGTTTTGGGTAGTCCCAACAGTTAATATTACATAGTTTACTGGGATCTACAACTTTAACTAAGGCGTCAGCCAGGTCTTCGGCTTTGACAGCCTTCTTGAAGGTGAACCTTACTGTGCAAGCGCTTGAGATTTTAGACATTTCTACTTTAATTGTGTAGGACAGAGCTACTTTATAAGAAGGCAGTAGCACTGCAAGTGTTTTACGGAGGGAATGTGTTGAGGCTTGTACTTGGCTTCAGACTGTTATCCTTGCTCCGTGTTCTAGTACCAAAGTACACCCAACACTGGTCCTCGTGGCGGTTGGAGCCTGCCGGCTATAACCCTCGTACACTTTTGTGCGGAGGGGGAGCTAGGGATACAGACTGGTATCACCAGTGCAATGTACGCACCTGCAAACACCTCTGAAAATAAAAATAGTGTTTATTATTACCCCAGTCCAGGGCTTTGGTCTGGCACGACCTGTGTAGATCTGTAAGAACAGATACTACACTTGGGGTTAGCTAGCTAAAAGCTTAATATCTTGGGTCCCAATGGGACCAGTGTTAGATAATAAGCAAGGTGATAAAAAGGACTATCTAAGCTGATAAGAACAGATCAGACTAGTACCGATCACTTTTACGGCGTCACCTAGTCATCATTTCTGGTATAGAGCTGAATAGCTCTATAAGGAAGGTGACTTTAAGAAAACGAGATCTAAAAAATGTAAGATCTAAACGTAAAAAAAAAACTGTTGTAAATTGCAGCTGACTTAGACCTATGTTCTAAGTCCGTTGCAATTTATTATTAAGTCTTGACCTCAGTGAATTACTTCATTGGTTATTAGACAAAACATAAAGTATAAATACTGTTAATAAAACCAAAAGATACTGTTAATTGGAGAAATTAAGGAGATAGTTATTTTAGTGAAGAGACAGTAGGAATAAGATAAATTAATAGAAAAGCATACTACTTGGGTTAAATCGTGATCTTTATCTGGTTATTCCAAAGATAGCACAAGGAACTCGGAAAACACCATTGTCTTCTAAATTCAGCTGGGCCTAACTCTTCCAGTTTCATCAGGAGGTAGAACTTGAGGCTCGCTCGGAAGCTCCTAATAATGTCCGGAAGACCTCTTCTGCTTTTCTGGAAACAAGCGACGTTGCGTATCTTCCAGATATGGAAACGGAACTCTATGATAGTGAACAGTAAGAGCTTTCGTTGGATTTTGGAGATGGTCAAGGGAAGATTTGTTAATGATAGCACCAAGTCAGAAGAAATTTGGATGTTAAATCTATTTTCAACCAAGCGCCATACCGCTTGGCTTGTGAAACAGTCATAAAAAAGGTGGTTGATGGTTTCACTCTCCTCACAGAATAGACATTTGTCTCTTGTCCACTTGTTCCATTTTGAAATCCGATGGTTCACCGGAAGAATCTTATGAGTGATTTTAAAATTTATCTGTTTTCTGGTAGTATACAAGATGTTGAGATTATTATTCCTCCATGTGCATTTCTGTTCTTCTGTTACGTTATCCGGATCTTTCAGGTTCCTTAAAATAGCATAGATTTTTTTTCTTTTAAGGCAGGAAAAGTTTGGATCTTGAAGGTGTGGGGAAAGGCTTTGGATGGTTTTAATGACTTTGTGGTATTCCTTTGAAGGCAGAAGTGCTTGGGGACCATCATACTTAAGGTCTAGTACTTTGCAGTATCTGGAGCCAAGCCAGAATTTAGCAAGTCCATGTCCAACATGGGACGGATTGACCAACGTTTTCTTGAGTTCGGTTAGTTGAATTGCTGAAATGGCATCCGGTAGCAAAGGGATGTTTAGACCCCCTTCCTGTATTCGGCGTGTCATTTTGATTCTTTTAATTTTGTCTATTTTTCCTTTCCAGAGAAATCTAAACATGATTGATTCACAGTTTTAAACATGATGTAGAGACAATAAATGGTGATAAATAGTAAGAGATAATAGGCCACATCAGCTGCTTAATAATTTGTGCTCGACTCCAGTAATCTATGATAGTAGAGTTCCACTTCTCACTGATGTTATTTAGCTTATCATAGATTTCTTGTTGGTTTGAGAGGGAGTTTTCGTTATTAAACCATAGACCAAGGATTTTAATTGGAGGAACAGGTGAATGGATATCTTCCCAATATCCTATCGGTAACTGAGCAGATTTTAGGTGGTTGATTCTGGAACCTGAGCCTTTTTCAAATATATTAATGGAGTTAGTTACACCTTCTTTTGATTGCTCGTTACGGATAAATATGGTAATGTCGTCAGCGTACATGAGGCATTTTAAAGTAGAATCCGCTGACTGGGGGAGTTCTATTCCTTTGATTTCGCAATTTTGTTTGATAAGGGTGGCCAGAATTTCGATGTAAATAACGTGCAGTGTAGGAGATAATGGGCATCCTTGTCTGACTCCTCTGGTAATCCTGATGGGATCTGAAAGCGTATCATTAATGGAGATCCTGCTGGTTGGGTTGTGATATGTTTTTAATTGAAGAAGAAAATCTGGACCTATTCCATGGGCTGACAGCTTTTGAAACAGCAGATCGTGGCATACACGATCAAAAGTTTTACTCTGGTCTAGAGTAATTACTGTTGCAGGTAGTTTCTTATGATGTAAGTATGCAATAACATCACGGAGGAAAAAAGTATTTTGTGATATTCCTCTTCCAGGGACGGCACATGCTTGACCATTCGGAATAATGGATGACAAAACACGGGAGAAGCGGGTGGAGAGGCATTTTGCTAAGATTTTATAGTCCGTGTTAAGAAGAGTGATAGGTCTCCAACTGGAAACTTCTTTTGGATCTCCTTTCTTCGGGACAAGGGTGGTAATGCCTTCCTTTTGGGATTTGCATAGATCGCCGTTTTTAATACAGTATTCCAAGGTGTGCAATAAAGAAGGGCCAAGAGAGGGCCAGAATGCTATATAAAATTCCACTGGGAGACCATCACTACCCGGTGCCGAATGATGTTTGAAAGATTTCAGTGCATTTTTTAGTTTGTCCGAAAGGGGTATCTCTAGGTGATCTCGTTGAGAATCAGTCAAGGTGGGAGATTTTTCTAAAAGTTTAGGCCACAATGATTCATCAACAGGTTCGGCAGTGTAGAGGTTGGAATAATAAGTTATAAAGGCTTCAGTGACGTGTTTTCTTGAGGATGAGATTATATTATTAAATTTTATGGATTGAATATTCTTGTTTTTTCTATCGTCTTTTATCTGTTTGTAAAAGGCGCGGGTAAACTGCTTCTCTGCTGATAATTTCTTTATCCTCGCTTTCAAGGATTGGGTTTGTATATCTTCTTGTTCCAGTTTAGCAATTTCTTTTTTATATTGTTGAATCGTTAGCTGTATGTGAGGTATATTTTTATTGTTGCTATCATTTTGAAAAATTTTGATTAGTTTGTATAACTTTTTTATTTGCCTTCTGGTGTTGTGTTTTAACTCAGCAGCGAGGGATTGGAGTTTAAGTTTGCATGAAAGTTTCAGGTTATCCCACCAGTCATCTATTTCACCTGTTTCTTCCTTCTATATGATTTGAAATTAGTTGATTGAGTTCTTGTTGAATATTGCTGTCTTCTAATAAAACTGGGTTGCATCTCCAGAATCCAGTGCCATGAAAAGAATCACTAAGAAATTGCATGGTAATCACTACGGCAGAATGGTCGGAAATGTTTTGTATTTGGCTTGAATTGTCTATAACTGTTTGGTTGAGAAAGGATGTGAGGTTATGGGAAATATAAAAACGGTCTGGTCTGGAGTTGACACCCCTGCTAGAACTCCATGTTGTGCCCTTGTGTTCAGGGTAAAGGATGGACCAACTGTCTGACAAATTGAGTTCACTACATACTTCGCCTAATTGATGTTTTCCGGTATCACCCTGGTTGGGATCGCCTCCTTCTTTGTCCAATCGAGTATCCATAACAAAATTAAAGTCTCCACCCATAATTATTTCAAATTCTCCATCTAAATAAGGATAGTCCGTTCAGGAAGGTTTTCCTTTCTTTTTTATCATTTGGAGCAGAGACATTTACTAGTTTAATGGAGTGATTGTTAATTTTTGTATGTACGGCAATAATTCTCCCTTCTTGATCTCTTCTGGAAAAAAGAATTTGACCCTTGAAACTAGAATTAAACAGGATGCCAACCCCTTTGCCTCTATTAGTGCCAAATCTCCAAAAGGATTTAATCTTAAATTTATTCTCAATATTTTTACTGCCTTTAATTTATTTATAAAAGTTTCTTGTGTAAAGATTACATCCCATCCGCGAATGGACATGATATTATTTAACCATTGCTGTTTATGCATACTATTGAAACCTTGAATATTTATAGTGGCAATCTTTAGTGGTTGGTCCATTACTGCCGCTTGGAAGAGGATGGCTGGTTTTTAGACTTTTTATTGGATTTTTTACCTTTATGTTCAGTAACTTGTGAGCTGTTGGTATCAGCGCTTAGAGAACTAGACCTAGATCTTTTGGGGCATGGGTTACCAGTAGCTTGACTGACAGTATCTACTGGAACATTTGGATGATTTACTGTTTCATTCTGGACTAATTCTGATTTTGATTCGATAATCTCACATTCTGATGAGCACAAGGGAGGATCTTCAATTGGTCCTCTGCTTTCATCGTCTGTGAAATACATTTTTTGTAAATCGTCTAATTCATCACCTTTACGGGGTAGATTATCTGGGAAGGATGAGAGGGAGTCATCATCGAATGCTACATTCTCCCTTGGTCTTTCTGAATCAGTAACGGCGAAGTCCATTAGACTTTCATCATCTACAAAGCTAGACTTAGGAGTGTCAGCCACTGCATCCACCGTCAAGGAGGGAAGGCTTTGGTCCACTTCTTGATTAATGATATCTTCTGTATCTGCTGGAGGGAGGGAACTACTTTCCATCTAGTCAGCACTTTTTACATTCTCGCAGATATCTGAGGAAGGTGTGATTTTCTCTTCGTTCTTTTCAACAGAACCCTTAGTGGTGACTTTAACTGCAGGAAGAGGTGGGAAATCTTCCAGTGACACTATAGATGAGGTAGTTGCTGGACACTGGAACCTTCTGTGGGACAAGTCACCGCAATAGTTGCATGATGCGATGCAGCTTGGTTGGGAATGGCCCACCATACCACAGTTCCCACACCTATTTTCAGGGCAGTCTCTTGCAATATGGCCAACACGACGACATCTGGTGCATTCTCTGGCCATACCAGAATAGCTCACCATTACGTAGTGACCTTTAATATTTACAAAATTAGGTACTGGTTTTGTCATATGCATTTTTACATGTATCTTGTCGCCTTGCACAATGCTAGGGTACTTATCAAAACCAGGTCGTACCACTCCAACGACGTTGCCATATTCTTGAAATTTTGCTTTAAGCGTCACATCATCAATTTCCGCTGGGAGTTTCCGAAGGTAGACAAATTTGAATCCCAAGGAACTCACGGCAGCAGGCAGAAAAACTTCGTCTTTTAATACTATACCGTTTTCCAATAGCTTATCTTTTGTTGTGACTTCATACAATCCCTTTTGATAATCCCAGCAGTTAATGTGGGTAATATTATCTACACCAGGGACATTAACAATGGCTTCAGCTATTTCATCAGGTTTAACTGCTTTTTTAGTGTAAACTGCACAGTCAAGGATCTTAACAATCTTTCATTGGACATCTTTACAGAAATAGAAAAGGATACTAACAAGAACTTTACTTGTGTAGGGCAGTTCCCCTTTATCTAAGGCAGTGGAACTGAGAGATGTTACGGGGGGAACGTGAAGAGGTTCGTACGTGGTCTCAGACTGACTCCCTTATTCCAGATGTAACGTACCAAAGTACTCCCAACACTTGTCCTCTTGGCGGTGGGAGCCTGCCGGCTATAACCCTCGTACACGATTGTGTAGAGGGGGAGCTTCGGGATACAGTCCGGTGTAACCAGTGCTATGCACTCACCTGCAACACCTCTGAAAAACAAAATAAGTGTTTATTATTATCCCAGTCCGGGGATTGGGTGTAGATCTGTAAGGACAGATGCTACACTGAAGAAAAGCTAGAAAGCTTAATATCTTGGGTCCCAATGGGACCCGTGATAGATATAAGCACAGAAAAAACACAATCTACCTAATCACAGATATTATAGGAGTTCATATCTCTCACCATTGGCCTATGGAGTAAAAAGAGCGCTGAGGGTCAGCAGATAGCAAGAGACAGATAGACTAAGATAGTAGTAGGAAAAAGAGGCCTCAGTCGACCTGATTAACTATATAACCCGAAGGTTGTGGCTAAAAAGGTCTGCAGACATCATCTCCTCACATGTGTTCTGAAAAAATCCAAACTAATTAGTAAACTCCGAAGAGTACCTTAAGGTGACCAGCCAAATGAACCGAAGAATAAGGTCCAAAAAAAGACCCAAACAAAAAGACCGTTTGACCAAAAATTGGGGAAGGACCTGCCCCGAGTGATACAGCCCACAAGGAGCTGTACCGCCTCGACGTAAGCCTTTGCTGCTCGGGTTCTACCAGGCCAACCCCCGCCTGTAGAACTATAAGACCAACAAATATACATATGAAAGAGGGTCGAGAAGTTAAATGAAGATACATGGTTTTATTTGTCCCTGTGTAAGAATACAGAGGATTGGTGGTTTGCACCATTTATTGACGAACCGCCCATCCCCTAACAAATACCTTTCTTGTGCCAGGAATTGTGGTAGATAAAAGTAAAATCCACTAACGATTTTGGCGTAAACCCGGTTTTCATCGTGTATCTGCAATTTTTTACGCACTTTCCAGATATGATATTTAAGTACATTTACAAGGAAAATTATGAACTTTTGAGTTTTCCTGACGGGTGGGGGAAACTGCAAGTGTATTACCTCTTCCAGTGTCAGCATTGGAATATCTAATATTGTGCTTAACTTTTGCCAGATCCGCTGAGCGGGGGGACAAAAATAGAAAAAGTGCTCCACTGTTTCGATGTCACGACAGACGTCACAAAAGGGGTCGCAGGGACGCGGTATGTATCGGGACTTTACCAGTTTCACAGGGAGCCGCCCATAGGCGATCCGCCATGCCAAATCTCTGTGAAAAGGCTGTCCCCAGCTATCCTTCATGTTTTGAAATAATATTCCCATGTTCGTTTCGATTTGCGGAATATCATACCTGGAAAGACGAAAAAACTCCCAGTATAGTTTCTGGGACTTTATTTTTAAAATATCTAAACCGTCTGATTTGAATTTCTTAATATATATACAAAGTGGATAGTACCACTCAGGCACAACCTCCGCGCAAGGACCAGCATAACCAGTGGTCCCGAAGAGGGGCAAAAAGAACCCTAAGTATCTAATTAAAGTGCCGGAAATATGATTTGATTGTAAAGCCTTCCGTAGAGTTTTAAAGGTATTAACAAAAAACAGGCATTTTAATTTAGGGAGCGAAAAAACCCCTTCAACAGTTGCGAGTTTTAAATATTCTTTTTTTATTTCATGCTTTCTAGTGTTCCAAAAAAAATTTATCAGTGGACTGTAAAGCTGGCTTTCCTGTACGTTCAGTATGTCTGTAACATTAATGGTATGCATCAGCATAGGGGTAATTATTGTTTTGATTACTATCGCTCTTCCATAAAAGGAAAAGTAGTTAGCTTTGAATGGCTGTAATTTTTCCGTACAAGTCGCCTGTAGTTTCCTTAAGGGCAATACCGGAGTCTCAAGGAATGGAACGCCTAACACTGTAAGAGGTTCGATTTGTGGAGTTAAACCAAACGGAAGGCGTGTGCTATGAAAATTTCCTAGAATTTTAATTTTTGTTTTCTGTGCATTGACGCGAAGACCACTGATTATGCTGAATTGTTGCAATATGCCGAAATAGATGTAGATAGAATTAGGATCCCTGAGTGTAGCTACTACATCATCGGCATAGGCAACTATTTTGCTCTGTCTGGAGACTATGGGTAACGGTATTCCCCTGACTGCAGGGGAGGTGTCAATTTTCCTGAGGGGCTCTAGTGCTATAGAGAAGAGGAGAGGGCTTAACGGGCAACCCTGCCTCACCCCTTTTTTCATAGGAACGGGTTCTGAGAGGAATCCATTAATGGAAACGTGAGTGGAGGCCCCCGCGTAAATGTTTTGTATTACACGGCGGAGCCTAGCTCCCACCCCTATTTTTTGGAACGTGTCCTGTAAATAGGTGTGCCTGACACTATCGAACGCTTTTTCCAGATCCGTAGAGAGAAGCGCTAGAGGGTAATCTTTATTTTTTGCTAGTCGGATTAGATCTCTTAGAAAAAAGAGATTCAGCTCCATCGACCTACCTGGGAGCTGGTAATAACTTTTTCTATGCCGCATTTCATACGGTTACAGATAAGTTTAGTGAAGATTTTGTAATCTACATTTGTCAGTGAGATCGGTCGCCAGCTACTAGCTAAAGTGCGATCGCGATCCTGCTTTAGAATGAAGACTGTGTAGCTTTTAACGAAATCCTCGGGGATGTTTCCCGAAGTGAGGAAATCGTTAAATAATTTTACTAAGATCGGTGAAACAAATTCCCAAATAGATCGATAGAACTCAATCCCTAATCCATCCAATCCAGGAGTTTTCGTTGCGTGCATTTTTTTTGAGGCTGCTTTGATTTCTCCCACAGTTATCGGCCTGTCGTGCAGGGCAGCGAAATGATCTGGAAGACGCATGACGTCCCGCTGGCTATAGTCATCCGCTCCCTGTCGATCAGAAAAGGCGCTGAGGTAATACTGATAGAAATGTTGGAGGATTTCCGGCGTCGTTTTAAGCATATAGCCGTTCTCCTGGATCTGGTAAACCGTTCGATCGTCATATGCCGCCACCCGTTGTTGGTTATAGAATGCAGCGGAAGGCGTTTCCAGATATCTAAGATGTAGCCTAGCACGAAAGTCGAGGTCATCGACCTTTTTCTGCCGTTCCTGCTGCAATTCTATTTCTACCCGCCTAATGAGATCGCTACAGGGAGCCCCGCTCCGCTCACTTTTACGGTACCAGCCCAGCTCCCTATAGAGATCCCTTAGACGTTTCCGACATTCTTGCGCTCTTTCGCGCCCACACTGTTGAAATAGTTCCTTTGCCTGCAGTTTAAACTTTAGCCATGTTTCCCAGTCCCAGCTGATGTTTCTCCATTCTTCGCAGAGGTGCTGTAGCTTGTTGCTAAAAAGACTGGGGAAGGCGGGAGGAAGTCTCCAAGGGCCTCTGGCTGTTTCCATGACCTCTGGGAGTTTTATTTTTAACAACACCATTTGGTGGTCAGTCAAGAGACCGCTCACTGCGACGTGTCGTATCGCACAGAGATGTGGCTGTAAAGACTGTGATATATAAAACCTGTCTAGCCTTGTCGATATTTGACCACAGCACCACGTCGTTCCAAGCTTGAGAGGGTTGTGTTGCCGCCAAATATCGACAAGCTCAAACTTTTCACAGCAGCGTTTCAAAACCACCAGTTCCGATGTTAGCGTTTCCTCCTATTTTATCATAGCGGGTGTCCTCTACGCAATTCCGGTCTCCCGCCACGATTAGGTGTTGCACTCCCAGAAAAAAATTTTCTAGCGAGGCAAAGAAACCCCTTCGCTGGTGCGGGCTATTCGGGGCGTAGGTTGCAACAAAACGGGTAGTGGGGCCACCATACTTCCAGTCCACAGATACTAAACGTCCTATTGTGTCATTTTGGACATTAAAAAAACCTCCCACAATAGGGGGACGGACGATTATACCCACCCCCCTAGAATGGGAATCTCCGAAACACCAATAGCCAGTGACTGGGAAGCTTCCCACATCCCAGTGTCGAGAAAAATGGGTTTCCTGAATAAAAAAAATATTAATATTATGTAATAACATCAGTCTCCAGACAGCGCGTTGCGAAAACCGTTTATATTAAGGGTTGCTATTTGAAAACTAAGGTTCATTTAAGAGGGAAGTATGTTGCATTTTGCTAAGTGAACTAAGGTAGCGTGAAAAGCATATGTCCTCCTCCTTTAGGTTCAAAGCTTCTCTACATTGTTCCAAAGTAACTGTTTTTAGATCCTGTACAGTAAGGGCACCCCATTTGAACCCTATACAATCTGTTGAGGAATTCCCCCCTTGTGGTATCATAAAAACCGGTTCTCCTCTCTTATCGAATAATGGTAGGATATTATCTAGTTTCTTGATATCCTTGGAAATCTCTTATCAGGATCGCTCCACCTTTGAGGATATCCTTGCCCTCAAAATCCTCCGGTTGGTCCCACTACTTTCCTCCTTTGATTTTGATTTTCTAACGCCTCTTTCCTCGTCTAAAGACCGCTTAGTTGAAGCAGTAGATACGTCCATTTCTTCCGCACCGCTGTTTTGTGCATCCTCACTTGTAGGGGCTGCAACCTGCAGAGTCCTTTTATGCTGCTTTGTTTTCCCCACGCTGGTCTGATGGAAGGTGGCATGTTCCCCTTCCGTCATCGTCTGGCTAGCTGGTTCTGAGAGAGCTGGAGAGTAGACCTCCTCTGGAGATTCTGAATCCCCATTTGGAATAGGGGTGATAGGTATTATAGTCCCTCCTATTCTTTCTGCATGATTTCTATGTGAGCAAGTGTCCACCTTATGATCCGTGTCTCCGCACTTCAGGCAGGGTCTTTGGCACTGATCCAGCCCATGGCCTGAAGTTTGGCAGTTTCTACACTTGATTTTGGGGCAGTCTGCTCCAAGATGATCATATGAGCTACACCTCAAACACTGTCTCCTGACGCCAGGATAATTCACCATTACCCTGGCGGAACCTATGAAGACGAAGTTGGGGACGGCCGTTTTCATTTCCATCGTGATCAAGACCTCCCCAGATTTCCAGTCTGGCATGACAGTGTCATTTAACAGTTTGATATCACGGATTTCTCCATATTTGGAAAAGACCTTTTGAATTACCTCATTCCCTCTTTCCAGATATTCGAGAGGAAATCTATCGATTTTTAACGTCTTCACAACACTTCCTACCATAAAGGGATAAATTTTTTTCCCCTGCACACTCGAAACCCTGAAGGAGTTTCGTTCGCGTATTTACATCCTTAACAACTAATTGAAACCTGCCACCCCCATAAGGGGTGAAACCATAAATGTTCTGTGAGCCAACACTGTCAACTAATGCTTTAACTAGGGTTCGCTTGTCTAATTTTGCATTCACCACAATGCCGAGTGTTTTAACTCTCGGTAGAAATGAAGCCATAATTTTCACTGAATATAAGTAAAGTACAAAAAAGAAGAAACAATTCTAAATACAAAACTGTCGCACTAACTAAGTGGAACAGAATAAAGTGATTATACAAAGTCCGAAAACTTATGGACTTTTTTAACAAAAATAATAATAATAAAATAAAAAAGAGAAATGAAAAAACTTCCCCTTTCAGCAGAAAACTTCTGCTTACAGGGGAAATTCGACAACTGTGCACAAGACAAGACAAGACAAGAAAACAAATCCAACAAGCAGAGAAAGAAAACAAAATTGTCTTGTCTTACCAACTGGGCTGTGCACGGTCTCAGGAAGGAACTTCAACTACGAACTTGCGACGAACGGTTTAGGCTAAGCACAGATCAGACTAGTACCATTCACTGTGGTGAGGTGTTACCCAGTCATCATTTCTGCATTAGAGTTGAAAAACTCTAGCTTCAGGGTAAACTTGTAGAACGGAAGGAGAGCAACCTAGGATTACATGTAATGGATTTGTAACTTAAATTAATTTATGTTATAAACCTATACTGGCGATTTTCATAATTTGTAAGAAACTAAGTTATATTTTTAGTATTGAAATGGTTGCTATTTTTAGCCTCAGAGTAGTTCTTCCTTGGCTATAATATGATAACTAGGAGGAATTCTATTACAGCATAATAGAAGAATTAGGGAAAGAAAATTAAGAAACAGGAGAAAGGATAAAGTGTTTAAATTTTAATTCTTACCTGGTTATTCCACAGATAAGACATTAATTGAGGAACGCACCGTTGTTTGTAGAACTCGTCCGGGCCTAACTCTTCAAATCTCAGTGTAAGAAAGTTCTTGATACTATTTCTGCAGCTTCTTATAATGTCTGGAAGTCCTTTCATGCACTTGCTGTAGTACGCCACATTCCGGATCTTCCAAATATGGAATCTAAATTCTATGATGACATAAATAAGGAGTTTCCTTTGATTTTTGGACATGTGAGTGGGTAAACCTGTTAGATTGAGTGCCAAATTCTGGGTTATAGTAATATTGAATCTGTCTCCAACAAGTCTCAAAACCGCTTGAGCAGTGAAGCAAGTGAAGAACAGATGATCAATGGTTTCATTTTCTCCACAAAATGCACAACGGTCAGCCACTCTTCTATTCCATTTGGATACGAGATGGTTTACTGGGAGGATCTTGTGAGTGATTTTAAAGTTAAGCATTTTTCTTGTAGCATACAAACAAGGAAGGGTGTTGTGTTTCCAAGTTGTTCTATCTTCAATTGATGGAATTTCAGTGTCTTTTAAATTTCTTAAGCTCTGATACAGTAATGATCTTTTGTTGGAAAGTATAGGAACTTGCAAGCTAGGGATGATGGAGTTGAGGGATTTAAGGATGTCCTGATAGACACTCGGAGGAAAGATTGCTTGTGGACCGGAATATGTTATATTAAAAGTTTTGCAGTGTCTTGATCCGAGCCAGTACTTTATCAATCCATGCGCAATGTGGTTAGGGTTGATCAGACTTTTGAAGAGTTCACTTAACCTAATTGCCGTGATGTGTTCTGCTAATAACGGAATATTCATCCCACCATTCTCTGTTCTTGTCATTTTTATTCTCTTTATTTTGTCCTTTCTGTTTTTCCAAAAATAATTAAACATAATCTTTTCACATTTTTCTTAATAAAGATGTTTGTGGTAATGAAAGGGGACACATAGTATGAGAAGGTGGGGATCATAATTTGCTTTATGATTTGGGCTCTGCCATTGAAGTCTAAGATGTTTGACTCCCACTTCAGTTTGGTTTGTTGGAGTTTTCCAAGAATTTCTTCCTGGTTGACCAGAGTGTTCTCATTATTAAAGTAAATACCTAAACTTTTTATTGGAGGGATGGGAGATTTAATATCCGGCCAAAAACCAATAGGGAGAGTAGCAGTTTTGTCATTATTAATTTTTGAGCCTGATGCAGATTCACACGTTTTGATGTGTGAGAGACTTTCTTTTGAGGCTTCGTTTCTGATAATAATGTTGATATCATCTGCATATATTAGAACTTTAAGAGGAGGACCGACTATTGGAGGAAATTCCACACCTTTTATTTCTGGAGAGTTCCTAATCAGATTTGCCAAAATTTCGATGTAAATAACATAAAGGGCGGGGGAAAGAGGACATCCTTGACGAACTCCTCTTGTAATCTTCATAGGCTCAGACAATATTTCATTTATCAAAAGTTTACTGTTTATGTCATGATAGACTGTCTTGATCGTGTGAAGCAAAGACGGACCAAAACTGTGCTTGATGAGAGATTCATATAAGAGATTATGGCGCACACTGTCAAAAGCTTTACTTTGGTCTAAGGATATGAGAACAGCTGGGATTTCTTTGTAATTCAGGTAAGAAATGGTGTCCCGGAGGAAAAGAACGTTATGTGAGCTCGCTCTTCCTGGAACTGAACTTGCTTGGTTGTTATTTAAAATGGTTGGAAGTACTTGCGCTAAACGGAGGGAAATACATTTAGTTAAGATTTTATAGTCTGAGTTTAGTAAGGTTATTGGCCTCCAATTTTTGATATCTTTGAGGTTTCCCTTTTTTGGCACTAGGGAAATTATTCCCGATTTTTGGGAGGTTGTCAGATTTCCTCTAGAGATGCAATATTCAAATACCTGGAGGAGAGCTGGAGTGAGTTTTTGCCAAAAAATTTTGTAAAATTCCGTGGGAAGGCCATCCGAGCCAGGAGCAGAATGATTTTTGAAGGTTTTTAAAGCTAGCTTTAATTCCTGTACAGAAAGGGATCTGTCCAGCCATTCTTTTTGAAGGTTAGAGACTTTATAGAGTTTTTTTGAAGGAGCCTAGGCCATAGGGATTCATCCACGTTATCCGCAGTGTAAAGATGAGAGTAATAGGATTTGAAAGTTTTAATGATTTGTTCCTTATCGGTGTAACTAATATTATTATGAATAATTTTTTGTATCTCTTTGTTTTTCCTGTCTTCCTTAATTTGAGAGTAGAAAATCCTGGTGAGTTGATATTCTGCGGCGACCTTTTTTATTCTGGATTTGAGGAGTTGCATTCTGATGTCTTCTTGCTCTAGGGCTATGATCTGATTTCTCATATTTTGAATGGATTGTTGAATTTGAAGAATATTACTATTATTACTTCCTTGTTGGAAAAGGAATATGAATCTGTAGAGTTGTTGTACTTTGGATCTCTTATTTTGTTTTCTTTTTTTGGAAATTTCTTGTAATTTGTTCTTACAGGCAGATTTAAGCTTTTCCCACCATTCTGCTTTATCATCAGATATAAGGTCTAAATGTTCCGAAATTAAATGGTTGATTTCATTCTTAGTATCTTCTTCCTCTAAGAGAATGGGATCACATCTCCAGTAACCCGATCCGAGAAAGGAAGCTACAACAGTTGAATGATCCGAGATTTTTGTAGCATAACTTGTGTGGTCTACTAAATTTTGTATCAAAAGAGCAGTAAGGTTTTCAGAGGTGTAAATTCTGTCAAGTCTTGTCCTGATACCTCTGCTGGATTTCCACGTCGTGCAAGATTTATTGGGGTAAAGAAAGTTCCACGAGTCTATGAGATTGTATTCAATTCAAAGCAAATTTCGGTCAGTTGCAACTTACTGAAGTCACCTTGTTTGTAGTCTCCTCCTACTTTGTCATGTGCTAAATCCATCACAAAATTAAAATCCACGCCCATTATAATTTCAAACGATCCATCAAGATATGGAGGCAGATTTTTTAGAAAATGTTTTCTCTCAGCTTTATCTGTTGGGGCATAAATGTTGACTAGTTTAATGCTATAGCTGTTAATTTTGATGTGGGTAATAATAATATGTCCTTCTTGGTCCCTTTTAGAAAATAAGATTTTGCCTGTGAAGTTAGGATTAAAAATGATAGCTACTCCTTTACTTCTGTTTGTTCCAAAACTCCAGAATGATTTAACTTTAAATTTGTTTTCCAAATTTTTAACTCATTTCAATTGGTTGATGTGCGTTTCTTGTAAAAAAATAATATCCCAATTGTTATAGATCATGGTGTTAAACAACCAATTCTGTTTTTTGTTGCTATTGAAACCTTGGATATTAATTGTAGCTATGTTTAAATAAAGCGGTTGGGGGTTACATTGCTGGGATTTGGAGATGGTTTGATTCTTAGGTTTTCTGTTTCTCCGTTCTCTCTCTGGAGAGCTGGAGGTGTCACCATTTTCAGAGGTTGGTCTAGACCTTTTAGGACCTTGGGAATCAGGCTGGGTACATTGTGTTAGGAGAATGCGTGCAACTTTTTTAGTATTATCTACATCTTCCAGGGATTTCTTCTCTGTTTGTTTTGGAATTTTTGACTTGAGGATATTTTTATTGTCAGCCGATGTAGGTTGATTTAAAATTTCTTGGAGTTTACTGGTATCTTGTGTGTCTTTACTTGGATGGATAACTTGTTTAGGCTCCGAGATGAGATCTGAAGGGTAGGAGGAGTCAAAAACTCCCAAAGAATGATTTTGGCTAGGAGGGGAGGTTTCCTCTTCCATAGCTTCAGATGAGTCCTCACTGAGGTCGAGTGGACCATTTTCTGCAATAGCTTCACAAGACGAGGGAAGGCTAAGCTCTCTTTCTGTAAGATGCGTTTCTTCGGAAGCATTCTTTGTATTTGTAGGAATAGTGGAAGATTTCCCTTCTTTTGAAGAGGAGTCTACCATTGATGCAAGGTTAAGAGGCGTAAGAATGGGATCAGCTTCTTCTATAACATGGGTTGTGGTGCTAGGTACAGTGGAGTGTATTTTTTTAGATTCTTCAGGTTCGCTTTGTTTCTGAGGTCCTTTCATTGGAAGTGGTGGAAATTCCTCATTTGAGACTATTGGGATAAATTGCGTGCTGCATTCATACTTTCTATGGGATGGATCCTGACAAAGTTTGCAGGAGGCCGTACAGACGAGTTGAGAATGCCCATAAACGTCACAGTTCCCACATCTGTTGTTGGGACAGACCTTGGCTTCATGGTTTGGTTGTTTACATTTTGAGCATATTCTGGTCATTCCATCGTAAGAGACCATGACTAGATGACCTTGAATAGGTACGAAGTTTGGGACTGTTTTTTGCATATTAAGTTTAACGCTTATTTTGTCCCCTTGCTCAATGTTGGGGTATTTGGAAAAATGAGATCTGTTAACTTTGAGTACTGTGCCGAAATCTTTAAATGCAGATACCATCATGTCATCCGTTATTTCCGCAGGGAGTTTTCTCAGATAAATAAATTTAATCGAGCTACCGACAGAATTGGGGAGGAATTTTTCACCATTAACTGTAACACCTTCTTTCAGGAGAAGATCTTTGGTGTAGTGGTCTTTAGCCGTTACTTCAAACAAGCCTTTGGGGTAGTCCCAACAATTGATGTTGCATAATTTACTGGGACTGACAACATTGGCTAATGCGTCAGCCAGATCTTCTGCTTTGACCATTTGTTTGAAAGTGAATCTGACAGTACATGATCTATTTAATTTAGACATTTTTATTTTAATAAGTAGGACGGAGCTTCTTTATACGAAGGCAGAAGCTCTGCAACTGTTACGGGGGAATGCGTTGAGGATTGTACTTGGATTCAGTCAATTATCCCTGCTCCAAGGTTAGTACCAAAGTACATCCAACACTGGTCCTCGTCGCGGTTGGAGCCGGCCGGCTATAACCCTCGTACACCGAAATGCAGAGGGGGAGCAAGAGGTAAAGACTGATGACACCATTGTAATGCACTTTCCAACAACGCCTCTGAAAAAGAAAAGTGTTTATTGTTGCCCCTGTCCGGGGTTTTGGTCTAACACGACCTATGTAGCTCTGTAAGAACAGATGCTACAATTCAAATTAGCTAGCTAAGCTTAATATCTAGGGTCCCAATGGGACCCGTGGCAGATATAAGCACAGGACAAACACTATCTAACAAAAGCTATAAGAACATATCAGACTAGTACCGATCACTTTTACGGCGTCACCTAGTCATCATTTCTGGTTTAGAGCAAAAACTGCTCTACAAGGTAGGTGACCTTAAAAGAAAAGACAGGCTACTAACCGTTGCCTTTTAAACAACTAAAAGAAAACATTAAAACTAAAAGTGTAGGATAACACTTGAATAGTAAAGCAAAATTAATAATAACCTCAGTGGTGAACTTCTTTGGTTAAGTAACTGTAAGATATTTACATGGTGGGAACGACAGAAAGTTAGTTTGACTAACAAAGAGGTTTACATTAAATTACTATAAATTAAAATACTTAATTTAAATTGTAATCTTTATCTGATGATCATTCCACAGATAGCACAAGGAACTTGGGATGCACCATTGATTTCTGAATTGATTAGGACCTAACTCTCCAAGTTTCATCTGGAGGTAATACTTGAGGCTGGAGCGGAAACTTCTGATGTCTGGAAGGCCTCTTCTGCAATTCTGGAAGTAGGCAACATTTCGGATCTTCCAGATATAGAAGCGGAACTCTATGATGGTAAAAAGGAGTAGATGCTGTTGGTTCTTGGAGATAGTGGTGGGAACAGGAATTAGGAAAAGTGCCATACTTGCGGAGATTGAGGTGTTAAATCTATCTGAGACCCGGCGCCATACAGCTTGCGCTGTGAAGCATTCATAAAAGAGGTGGCTGATGGTTTCCTTTTCTTCACAGAATACGCATTTATCTTTTGTCCACTTGTTCTATTTCGCTACACGGTGGTTAACTGGAAGGATCTGATGAGTCAGCTTGAAGTTTAATTGTTTCCTTGTAGTGTAGATACTGTTGAGGTTGTTATTTCGCCATGTATATTTTTGGTCATGGGTCAAAGGTTCTAGGTCTTTCAAGGTCCTTAACATAGCGTAAATTTTGGTTCTTTTATGAGAAGAAACGTTGGCCTCTCCGAGGTGAGGCAAAAGGAGTTGAATAGCTTTTGTAACTTTTAGGTATTCCTTTGGGGGACGGATAGCTTGGGGGCCGACATATTTCAGGTTGAATGATGAGCAATATCTCGAGCCAAGCCAGTAAGTAGCGAGGCCATGACCGACATGAGCCGGGTTGATCACGGTTTTCTTCAGTTCCTCAAATTGAACAGCTGTAACGGCTTCTGGGAGCAGAGGGATGTTTAAGCCACCTTCATCAGTTGGGCGAGTCATTTTAATGCGCTTGATTTTATCAAGTTTATCTTTCCATAGAAATTTAAACATGATTGTTTCACATTGTTTAAAACAAGATGTGGAGACCAGGAAAGGAGGTAGGTAGTATGAGATGATGGGCCACATCAGTTGTTTAATTATTTGGGCACGCCCCCAGTAGTCTATGACATTGGAATTCCACTTCTCTTTGATGTTAACAAGTTTGTCATAAATTTCTTGTGGGTTTACTACTGAATTTTCATTATTATACCAATGGCCTAAAATTTTAACTGGAGAGAAATAGGTGTTTGTAAATTTTCCCAGTAACCAATTGGCAGTTGAGTGGACTTTTGGTGGTTAATCATGGAACCTGAGGCTTTCTCAAATATATTGATAGAATGATGAAGACCCTCTTTTGACTCTTCGGAGCGAATAAAGATGGAGATGTCATCTGCATACAGAAGACATTTTAAAGGCGCTCCAACTGATTGTGGAAGTTCAATACCTTTAATTTCATTGTTTCGGCTTATCAAAGTGGCTAAAATGTCGATATAAATGACATATAGTGATGGAGAGATTGGACATCCCTGTCTGACTCCTCTGGAAATATTGATAGGATCCGACAGCGTATCATTTATGGCGATACGGCTTGTTGGGTTGTGATAAAGCATCTTCAGATAACGGAGGAAATTAGGGCCTATACCATGTGCAGACATCATTTGAAAGAGGAGATCGTGACAAACTCGGTCGAAGGCTTTACACTGATCAAGGGAGATTAAAATTGCTGATATTTTTTTATGGTTGAGGTAAGCGATGACATCGCGGATGAAGAAAGTGATGTGTGACATGCCTCGTCCAGGAACTGCACACGCTTGGTTGTTCGGAATAATGGTAGACAGTACCAGAGAGAGGCGTGAGGAGAGACACTTGGCAAAAATTTTATAATCAACATTAAGGAGAGTGATTGGTCTCCAGTTGGAGACCAGATAAATCGCCTTTCTTGGGTACCAGGGTAATGATGCCTTCATGTTGTGATTTGGATAAATAACCGTTTTTAATGCAATATACTAAGGTGAGTAGTAAAGTGGGACCTAGACTAGGGCAGAAAACTTTATAAAATTCTACTAGTAATCCATCGCTATCGCTACCTGGAGCCGCATTTTGTTTGAAGGATCTCAGAGCTCTCTTTAACTCATCGAGCGAAAGAGGAAATTCGAGTAGTTCTTTATGGTGATCATATATTATGGGAGAATTTTGCAAAAGACTAGGCCATAAAGTTCTGTCGACTGGTTCTGCTTTATAGAGAGTGGAGTAGTAAGACCAGAACGCATCAGTGACGTGGTCTTTGGAGGAAGAGATTATATTGTTGAATCGAATGGAAATAATATTTTTGCTTTTCCTGTCATTTTTGATCTGGGTGTAAAAGGCACGGGAAAACTGTTTTTCTGAAGCTAATTTCTTACTCCTTGCTTTTAAGAATTGAGATTTTAAATCTTCTTGTTCTTAGGTTGCTATTTGTTGTTTGGGATGGTTAACTGTATTTGAGGAATATTAATATTATTGCTGCCATTTTTAAAAATTCTGATTAGTTTATATAATGTTCTTATTCTTTCTCTGGATTTTTGTTTCTTTTCTGCTGCTAGAGATTGAAGTTTCAGTTTGCAGGATAACTTCAAATTATCCCACCAATCATCAAGTTTGTCTGTGTTTCTTTCTGATATGTGTGTGGAGATCAGTTGTAGTTCTTGTCTAATACTGTTGTCTTCCAGCGAATGCGGGTCACATCTCCAAATTACGGAGCCATAGAAGGATTCACTAAGGAATTGTAAGGTCATGACGACTGCTGCATGGTCAGAAGTTTTATTAATCAGAGATGATTTGTTTATAGTAACTTGTTGAAGGTGAGATGTAAGGTTGTGGGAAATGTATAATCTATCCAATCTGGAGCTGACACCTCTACTGGAACACCACGTTATACCCTTTTGGTTTGGGTGAAGCAGGGACCAACTGTCAACAAGGTTGTAATCGTTGCACAGATCAATCAATTGATATTTACCTATATCACCTTGGTTGGGGTCTCCCCCTTCTTTGTCAAGTTTAGCATCCATTATACAATTAAAATCTCCCCCTAAGATGATTTCAAAATCTCCGTCTAGATACGGGGATAGCCCAGTAAAGAAGAATTTTCTTTCACTCTTGTTGTTCGGTACGTAAATGTTAATAAATTTAATGAGGTGAGGTAATTGTTAATTTTGGAGTGGACAGAAATAATCCTCCCTTCTTGGTCTCTCCTAGAAAAAAGGAGTTGGCCTTTGAATATTGGACTGAAAAGGATGCCGACACCTCTACTTCTGTTAGTGCCGAAGCTCCAAAAAGATTTAGTGTTGAATTTATTCTCGATATTTTTAACTAACTGAAGTTTATTGATAAAGGTTTCCTGTAGGAATATGACATCCCAATTACAGGCGGACATTATATCTAATAGCCAATGTTGCTTATGAGGACTGTTGAAACCTTGAGAATTTAAGGTGACAATCTTTATTTGTTGATACATTATTGGTGTTTAGATGTTGGGAGATTTTTGGACTTTTTATTTGATTTTTTCGTTTTATCCTCAGACTCATTAGAACCATTTGTACTAGACCGTGGTCTCTTAGGACCAGGAGTATTAGAGGCTTGACTGGAAAAATCTACTGGAAATGTAAGTTGATCGACGGAGTTAATATGCACAGACTAATTTTTCTTCAACCATTATACATTCAGATGAGGATAGTACCTCGAGGGGGCCTCTACTATCCTCTTCTGTGGAATCCATTTGATGTGAAAGATCTGTTTGCAACTCTTTTGGGGAACTGTTATCTGGGAAGGATGAACGGGAGTCTTCATCATATGGGATGTTTTCCCTTGACATTTCTGAGAGTGAAAATGCTATATCTATATCTATAGGACCCTCATCGTCCGTGAGGGAAGACTTGGGGGTGTCAGCCACCGCATCCACTGTCAACGCTGGTAAACTTTGGTCAACTTGCTGGTTACTATTGTCATTAATTTCTCCCTCCAGGAGGTTACTTTCCTTCTCATCAGGGTTTACAGTTTTCTGACTAGAGTCTGTAGGAGGGGTGGGTTCCCTTTCATTTTTTTCTGCAGACTCAGGAATGGAGACCTTTGGTTTAGGGAGAAGAGGATACTCTTCATTAGACAATACAGGTAATGAGGAGACTGTGCATTGAAACTTTCCATGGGATGGGTCAGAACATTGGTTACATGGTGAGGTGCAGATTGGTTGGGAATGACCCAGTATTCCACAATTTCCACACCTGTTTTGAGGACAGTTTTTCGCCATATGACCGACACTGTGGCATCTAGCACACTGTCTAGCCATGCCAGAATAGTATATCATCACATAGTGACCCTTGATGCTGATGAAGTTAGGTACGGTTTTGGTCATGTGCATCTTGATGTAAATCTTGTCCCCCTGTTCGATATTCGGGAACTTTTCAAACTTTGGACGGACTACGTCTAAAACTCGACCGTATTCTTGGAATTTGGATTTTAGAGTGGCGTCATCAATTTCGGCCGGGAGTTTCCGGAGGTACACAAATTTAAAACCTAATGAGTCTACAGCTGTTGGTTGGTATACGACGTTTTTTAGTGTGATGCCACTTTCTAACAGTTTATCTTTGGTTGCATAGTCTTTAGTTGTTACTTCAAAAAGACCCTTCTGGTAATCCCAACAGTTTATATTGGTTATACTGTCTACACTAACAACATTTACTAAAGCTTCCGCAATTTCCTCAGGTTTGAATGCTGTGTTAAAGGTAAAACGAACAGTTAGGGATCTGGAAAGTCTTTCATTAGGCATTTTAATTTTAACTAGAAGTATGGGTGGTCAAGATGGAAAATTTTATTAGTGTAGGGCAGTTCCACTTTATTGAAGGCAGTGGAACTGTAAGATGTTACGGGGGAACGTGAAGAGGATCGTACTTGGTCTCAGACCGACTCCTTTACTCCAGTTGTTACGTACCAAAGTACTTCCAACACTGGTCCTCTTGGCGGTTGGAGCCTGCCGGATATGCCCTCGTACACGATTGTGTAAAGGGGGAGCTTCGGGATACGGTCTGGTGTAACCAGTGCTATGCACTCACCTACAACACCTCTGAAAATAAAACAAGTGTTTATTATTACCCTAGTCCAGGGCTTGAGTGTAGATCTGTAAGAACAGATACTATACTACACAGGAGGAAAGCTAAAATAAGCTTAATATCTTGGGTCCCAATGGGACCTGTAATAGATATAAGTATAATAAGTATCAGTAAGCAGGAACAACACTAACTACCTACGCTGCTAAGCACAGATACTACACTTTGATCTCAGCCAAAAGGCCGAGAAGCGAAATCTTGACCTTATGGAATCTTAACCAAAGGGCCGAGAAGCGATTTGAAACAATAAAATTTTTATCTTAAATACAATTTATTTACGTTACTTTAAGGTGTGTTTTAATTAAAAATTGTGTAATAATTTATAAATATAATATATTATTTAGAAATTGCAGTGTATATATAAATACAAATGTAACGTACTATTTCAATATTTTTCTAAAATATTAAATTTAACATATTGATAAGCGAACTGAAAGTAGTTACAGGAAATCTTATTTTGCTAGTTTTCTAAAACCTGCTAATTTTGAACAATGTGATTGGTTCGGCAGATAGACCATGGGGCGATTATGTGCAGCTCTTTGAACATCTAAGTGCTGTTCTGACTTTCAGCCTACATGGACACCAAGCTCAACATTCTTGGTTTAGTTTGTCTGCGCATGATGGCGCAGACGTAAGGCCAATGTTATGGCGATTATAACAGTTGTCAGGAACAAACTAATACCGCGAGTTACGATTAGTGAGTGATAAAGTGAGTAGTTTTCAATCAAATGAGGTTTTCGACAGTGTTGTTTGTCGTAAAACTTCCCGTATAATTTTTTATCTGTTCAGCTACGCTAGAAGGAGAATGATATTGTGCTCGGTCGACTATCGTGGATCAAACGTTCAACAGCAGCTCACAAGATCAATAGTGCAACGCAAGGTAAGCCTTTGGATATCGTGCAACTCACTCAAGCCCTCTCCTGTTCCCCGCCCAGTGCCCATAAGTAGTCTTCCAATTGAAAATCACCTCCAGAAGGTGATTTCGAATACCACTCTACACTCTGTGGAAGGAAGGGACAAGGCAGGTCCTGAAACAAATATCCCCTCCCCGCGCGCACTATAACTGGATACTATTTGTCCGAGCATGGACGTCACCGGTGATTTAGTTCAAGCCTTTAGCGAAGACCAGCTACTTGACCTCTTCAAGAAAATTATAGAAACGTTTGACATGGAATTTCAGGATTCATAAACATTTATACACATGATAATGATCAAGAGGAAGAAGAGGAAGAAACAGAGGGAGTACTTAGAACTATTTCATCACACATGACCCATAGACAGATGAGCGTACTGGATGAACAGGCGCTCAAGAGACGGAAGACAAAACAAGAACACATGGAAGAAGAAATAACACCACAGACCACAGAAGGTGAAACCGAAAACGTCCCAACACTCATTCTCCGGACAAAGAGAAGTGGACTTTAATTTCAAAATCACTAGGCGAACCAAACATCAATTTCTCCAGGGCCAAAAACACAGATGACGGTGTGAAGATACAGCAGCTACACTCACCGATTATTGCAAAATGACCAAGATGTTGGACAACGCAAAGATATCCTTTCACACCTTCGCACTGCTAAGTGAGAGAAACCTTCAAGTGGTGCTCAGAGGGGTTGCCGAGGGCATCACAATCGACGATATCACTGCTGCCCTAATCAATCAAGACCTTACTTTGACATCAGCCAAAGTAAACAGAATGATAAAATCTGACAAAAGGCCAATGCCACTTGTGCCGGTTGAAATCAGCAATAACCAAAAAAGGATATACAAACTTACAGATATCTGCGGGCTCAAAATAACAACTGAGCGGGTAAGGAAAAAGGCATCGGCTGGGCAATGCCACTGATGCCAAAAGTTCGGACATACACACAAACTGTGCACAGTAGAAACAGGTGTCTGAAATGTGGCGAGGGACACCTGACCAACACCTGCACCAAACTATGCACAACGCCTCATGTTTTGTACACTGCGGCGGACCTCACTCAGCCAATTAATACGGGTGCTCTACCACCCAAAAAATCTCGATTCAGCAAGAACTAACATAGTTGCTCTCCAAAATTACACCAAAAGGAATGAAACAGTCCGCCACTCAGCCAGAGACACATCAACGCAGGAAGGCCCAAGACCCACAACCATGAACATAACTTATGCAGAAGCTGCAAGAAAACAGATTCCCGCAACTCAAGAGCAAGCAAGCTCGGATTTAACAGCTTCGCTATTCACCATGAGAAATAAAAACAACTACACGAGACAAATGAAGACCAGCAGAAGTTTCAGATTCTGAGGAGAAGGAGAAAGCGATATCAGAATTGAAAATCAAACAGAAACTGAAGAAGTAACCCGATCAGAAGAAACTAAGCAAAGGAACAACAAAAAACCTATGGAAGAAACAGATGACCATAGAACTGACTTTTTTTGACGGTAGTACCCAAAACGGTTCCGAAATTCTAAAGACTTTAAAAGGACCCCTCGAAACGGTGGGAAAACTGTTCAGTAAAACGATCACAGATGGGAACAAACTTTGTCATTCTTTTAAAGGAGCACAAGACTTGAATGGGGAGAACTCTATATCAAAGATATAACGAAAGTCGCGCCTTACCAATTAAACTGTCACCTAGACCTAAACGAGGATGAGAAAAGACAATTTTGGAACACGTGAGAGTAGCTGACACAGTCAGATATAGAAAAGAGTTATCCATGGATCATGAGGGATTTTGCCAGAAGACTGTTCCCGTAAGATGTTATCGGTCTTTCTTAAAACTAGACGAAGTCTTCACAATAGCCATTGGAAAATTAATTTTCAGTTTGTTTTCAGCAGGTTTGATGATTAATTCACATAGGACGGGTAGACCTGAAGCAGCGAAGGCTTACTGCGAGGCGGTGCAGCTCCTTGTGAGCTGCATCACTCGGGCCAGATTCTTTCACGACATCTAAGTTCACCTTTCTATTCTTCTTCCAGAATTTTCTGCAGATTTACTACCTCTCTACTTCATTCATGTTAATTTTTCTAGTTTTTGTTACTTGTTTCCTTTTCAGGATTTTTCCTTTTTTTTGAAGTGAAAAATCAACGACTGTATGAGAAACACTACTTGGGGTAAACAGTTAAAACAGGTCAGCTGAGGCCTCTTTTACCCAGTCTGCTACTATACACTATCTTTATCTACTTCATCTGCTGAATCTCAGCAGATATCTTACTCCACAGGCCAATAATGAGATTTGTTGAACTCACAAATTATCATCTGTTCTTATCAGCTTAATATCTGATACTGGTCTCATTGGGACTCAAGAGGTTGGCTAAGATTTAGAGTAGTATCTGTTGTTTTCCAGTGCTATTGAAGTCCTATAGGACTCAAACCTCAGACTGGGGAAAAGATAAACACTTGTTTCAGTAATGTCTGGTGATTTCACATAGCCCTGGTTCCAACCCAACTGAAAACCTTTCTCCCCCTCTGCACGAAATGTACAGAAGGAAATATAGCCAGTAGGCTCCACCCGCAATGATGACCAGTGTTACTTATGGAAATATTCATCGGGAGATGGTGAAAAGTTGAGACCGAGTGAAATCTCAGCACATCTCTCCGTAACAGTTCCAGTTCTGCTGTCTTCTATAAGGTGGAACTGCTCAGCACTGCTAAGACATTTTAGGTAGTACCTGTTCTTACCATCTTCTAGTACTACTGCCTTCTTATAAAGTAGTGATTCTTTATAGGGATTAACATATCAAATTTTAAACTTCCCAGAGACTTGACTATCAGCTTTAAAAAAATCTACACAACCAGATAACATTGCTGATGCCCTGGTTGATTTTATCGGAGTAGATAACATCAAGAATATCAATTGTTGGGATTACGAGAAAGGTATCTATGAGGGTCACTACCAGCACTCACAATTCAAGAGAAAAATTAATGGAAACCGCCCTTGTGTTAGGAAACGAAAAATGTTTTCCCACCACAATTGGTGGCGGCGGAATCAAATTTGTAAATCTCAGAAAGTTACCTTCTGAGATTGATGACCAAACATTAAAGTTCACATTTCAATAGTATGGCTCGGTCTTTGCTGTGGTCCGCAGCCATTTTAATAAGTTCTCCACAACAGAACAAGGTGATAAAATTTACATCAAAATAAATATGAAAAAAACGGCCATACACGATGAACAAAACATTCAAACTAAATTCACTCAAGATAGTTGCATGGAACGCAAACGGATTGACAAAATCCTGGAACTGCAAGAATTTGCAACCAGACACAGTCCAGATATCATCTTAATTGAAGAAACCCCAATTAAGGCCAGCAAACAACCCAAGAATGCATGGCTACATTACATACAGAAATGACAGACTTGGTGCAAGAGGAGGAGACACTGGTATATGCATCAAAAGCTACCTAAATCACAACACAATACCCAATCTCCAAACCAGAAACCTGGAAATGGAAGCTGTGCTAATTCTTGCTGATTCTCGATTTTTTGGGTGGCAGCCAATTCAGCGATGCTCAAGACAGCCGTGCTAGTCACACCCCAGTCCAAACTCTCTCTATCCCGACAAATCAAGAAAGGAAACAAATGCCTAAAATGCAGAGGCCGCACGAACAAAGGATACTCCATCTCATGACCATATAGGCTCAAATCTAACATCAGTACTAACCGCCTCACTAGCTACCATGTTACAAGAATTCAGTATGATGAATCCTTCGCTGTCCTCCAAGAAAAGATTCCTACAAGGTACCCACTCAATTCTGACAGTCCGCAACAATGAATAGAAGAAAATTCCATCCCAACTCTCTCATGATCACTTCATGGAATGCCAGCGGACTCAAAAACAAAATTCTAGAACTACAAGTATTCTCTCACAGACATAATCCTGACATAATAATGGTAAATGAAACACATCTTAAACCAGCTAATAATCCCAAATTAAGGAACTATACTATATACAAAACAAATAGACTCACCAGCAGCAGAGGAGGAAAAGCTATATAGATTAAAAACTACCTAAATCACAATGTTCTGACCAATTCCCAAACCAAGAACCTAGAGATAACAGGCATTGAAGTTAATACCAACAATGCTGGCAATATTAAAATCTATGCTGTATAATCCACCCAGCATTCCATTGCTGGTATCTGACTTGGACTCCATTCTCGGCTTCACTGACTCCATCATCATGGCTGATGACTTAATGCCAAACATACAGCCTGGCATAGCTCCACAATCAACGACAAAGGTCGAACTCTAAATCATTACTCAACGCAGCATTCTATTGTTGTAACTGGACTCACATAGACCACCCATCACAGCTCAACTGGAAGTTCAGATGTACTTGACATAGTCGTCCTCAAAAACATCAGATACCAATATCAGCTGGAAACAATAAATGAACTTTCGTCAGATCACAACCCTATTCTGCTTCAACTTGGTACACAAGAACAATTCTCCCCTCCCCACTCTCTCATATCGTAGGACAAACTCTCCAGAATCCTACCTTTTCACATTGGCCCAGTCCCTGCTATTCTCACTAAAGAGGAGATAGAAATGGCTGCAAACAACTTTACCAGTCAAATCAAAAATGCAATAAAGTCAATTACTCAAACTACAGTCTTTCACCCTAGTGGACGGATCCCCGAGGAAATCATGGATTTAATTAGATTGAAAATCAAAACCAGAAAGAGATATCATAACACAAGGGTCCCTCAAGATAAAGCAAATTAGAATAAATTAAACAGACAAGTCCGTGAAGCCCTTCAGAAACATCGAAACCGAGAATGGGAATCTAAGCTAACGAAATTAAACCCTGAAGACAACTCTATCTGGAAGTTTCTGAGAACCTTCCGCACCAAAAGACAACTTTTACCACCAATTCAAACCTCGAAAGGAATAGCTCACACTGATAAAGAAAAGGCAGAGGCTCTGGCCGACAGCTTGGAAACTCAATGCAACCCCTCATATGAAAATTTGAACATCAATCTCATCTACAAGATTCACTGCCGAGTTAGGCAGGCCATAACACAACAAAAAGATGACCTAGAACCTCTCACGCCTACTTCTCCAACAGATAATGTTATAAACATTATAACCCACCTGAACAACAATAAAGCTCCGGCTCAGATGGAATTACAAACAAAATAACTAAATTACTCCCCAGAAAAGCTATTGTACATCTAGTCAACATAACTAATGTCATCCTCAGACTCCAGTATTTCCCTTTAACATAGAAAATAGAAGATGTCACACCAATCAAAAAGATGGGGAAAAACGCTCAACTCCCTGAAAGCTACAGACCTATCAGTCTTCTGTCTAACCTTGTAAAGATCACAGAAAAAGTAGTCCTTACTAGGCTTCAATCCCAATCGGACCAACTATATATAATCCCAAAATAGCAATTTGGATTCAGAAAAAGCCACTCCACGGTTCACCAGATCCACAGGCTGATTGAATACATCTCCGAAGGCTTCAACCGGAACCTTCATACAGCTGCAGTCTTTTTAGATGCTGCAAAGGCTTTCGATAAGTTGTGGCATCAGGGTCTTCTCTATAAGTTCATCACATTCAATATGCCTACTAATCTAGTTAAAATAATTGACTCTTACCTCAGAGACAGATACATGCAAGTCAAAATAAATGAAACTGTATCAACCAGATGCAAGGTTCTGGCAGGGGTGCTGCAGGGCTCACTCTTGGCCCCCTTGCTGTTTTCTATCTATATTGCTGATATCCCTCAAAACCTAAGCTCAACAATCACTGCATTATATGCTGATGACACTGCATTATTAGCAAGATCTCTCAGCCCCAAACTAGCTATTAAGAGACTCCAAGGCAGCATTCACACGCTGGAAAGATGGTTTATGGACTGGAGAATTCAAACTAATCCACAGAAGAGCTCAGCCATACTGTTCACTTGAAAAAAGCCTCAAATCAAGGATGATATACATTTACTAGGTGTTAAAATTCCATGGCAGAATACAGCCAAATATCTCGGAGTAATTTTGGATAAAAAATTACAATTCACCAACCATATAGAACACATTAGTTCAAAGACATCCAAAGCAATAGCGCAGCTCTACCCCATGATCAACAGAAAAAGTAAATTCGATACTCAGAACAAACTGCTCATAAACAAGATGGTACTACACCCAGTCATAACTTATGCATCTCCTGCGTGGAGTCATACTTCGAAAACAAATATTCAAAAGCTGCAGAGAATACAAAACAAATGTCTGAGGTATCCGGAGAGTTCATCGAAAAGGCAATTCATCGAATGAACAATTCATCGAACGAGAAGTCGTCGCAAATGCAATTCTTCGAAAAAACAGTTCAATGAAAATTTAAAATGTTCGAAAATGTTATGAGAAAATTGATCCATTTGGAACAAAACTTGAACTGTGAATAAAGAGATTACAATGCTACGTTCATAGGGAAAAATTATAAAACAATATGGTTCTTATAGTCTTTCTTGTCCGATAACTGTTTCATGTCTGTTCATGGGACTGATTTGCTTGTTTCCGGAAGAAAGCCCAGCCGTATCTGCAGGGTGTCTCAAAATTCACGCAAGATTTAAATTTAGCGCCATTTGTGCGGTAAAGTGTTGCCAACGAGATAAAAAAAACACAGCGTAACAGCTGACAGTTCAGGGTTATTAAAAATGGAGTGCTACACGAAAGAACAACGCATTTTCATTGTTGAGCAATATTTTAAAAATAATTAAGGTTTGGCAGCTACAGTTCGCAATTTTCATACAAAATATGGTCGGAATAGTGATTTAACTTCATCAACTGAAAAGATTAATTAAAAAATTCAAGGAAACTGGATCAATTAGTGATCTTATACACTCTGGCCGTCCTTCAATAAATCGTTCAACAGAAAACATCGAAGCAGTTCGTGAGAGTGTTACTGAGAGTCCAGGAACATCAATTTGGCACCGTGGTCTTGAATTGGGCATTTAGAGAAGCTCTCTACAGCATATTCTCGCGAAGGATTTGCGTCTTTATGCTTACAAAGTTCAATTGACTCAAGAACTGAAGCTTACTGACCACACACAGTGAAGAAAGTTCGTTGAATGGATTATGGAACAACAACAAGTGGATGCTTATTTTTCGAACGAAATCATCTTCAGCGATGAGGCTCATTTTCATCTTGATGGCTTCATTAAACGACAAAATTGTCGCATTTGGGGTTCAGAAAATACACGAGTGATTGCTAGAAACAAATGCATTCACAACGTGTCACTGTTTGGTGCGGATTTTGGGCTTGTGGCATCATCGGTCCATTCTTCTTCGAAAATGCCGCTGGTAAGGTGATAACAGTTAACGGTGCTCGCTATCGCGACATGATAATCCATTTTTTTGTTCTTAATTGCAAGATATGGATGTGGACGACATGTGGTTTCAACAAGACGGTGCCACATGCCATACAGCTCGAGAAACAATTCAATTACTGCATGAGTCATTTCCTGATCGTGTAATTTCCCGTTTTGGTGATCAGAATTGGCCGCCCAGATCATGTGACTTAACGCCGTTGGACTTTTTTCTTTGTGTTTTTTTTTTGAAGTCTACGGTTTATACCAACAAGCCCACGACCACCCACGCCTTGAAGGAGGAAATTGAGCGTTGTATCAACGAAATTCAGCCACATTTATGCAAAATGGTCATGGAAAATGTCGACAAAAGGTATGTGCCAGGAAAGCCGTGGATTCCATTTACCCGATATGCTATTCCATGCATAACCCTATACTCTATACTTTATGAATCAATAAGAAATTACAATTTTTAATTAAAAACCTGTGTTTTCTATCAAAATTACTTCTTGCGTAAATTTTGGGACACCCTGTATATTATACCTGCTAACTTACCTTTAGCAAAACAGGACTGATAAAAATTATGCGTAAATGGGATCCAACTATCCAGGTCTTTCTAACTAAACGGCTTCAGTTTTTACCAACTGAACTATGTGGGCTTCATTATTATTATTGTTGCTAGTAGTAATATGCGACTTCAATACAGCAATTATTATTATGGGATGAATTTTAATCAGATTCGCCATTTGAAGCATTTTACAAGAAAATGTCGAACCGTTCCAGTTTTCAGTTCAGCGATATTCGTGGAGACAAAGAAATAACGCGTCCAAATTATGTACTGTATTACAAAAGCTCTCTGACTTAAATGACTTTGCAGAAGTTGTTGGTGCAAGAAGCTGTATGCATGGTTCAGTTTTTGTTCTAAATGAATTACATTATAGAAAACCATAACATTATTGAAAATTTAAAATTTTCGGTGAATTGTTTTTCGATTAGTTGCATTTTCGACGAATTTTTCATTCGATGAATTTTCCTCTAACCAATGTCTGAGAATGAGTTTAGATGCTCCATGGTTTATCAGAAACTCTCAAATTCACTGAGACGTCAACATTCCCTCCATCACATCTCTCCACGGCCTAGCTGAAAAGTTCTTCATTAAGACAATTAATCATCCGAACTCACTGATCAAGCAATCTTCAGACTATAATGAAGCAGATTTCTGCAAATACAAATACAAGAGATCCAAATCAATTCTATGCTCAACTGAACGCAGTTAATCTCACTCCCTTTCAGGGCGAGCTTAAAGCTCAATAATTCTCCACAAAAAGAACTTATCTTTTCAGATGGAGGGGAATATAAAAAGCATTTATGCTTCACCCATCAAAACAGTATCGTTCTGCGCTTGGTATCACTATTTTCGCTAAGAGCGATCGGTTGCATGCGTTGTTTGACAGAAAATCAGCCCTAATATGCTGTGATTAATACTTGGAGAGTAATGGATGGCAATGCTGTAGCCAATTAAGTTCTAACTGAGGCTCGGCTGTTGCTGTTACCCTTGGGACGCTGATTTTCGCTCTCTTAGGTTTGCTCCCGGTGAGGGGCTTTGTCGGTGGTGGGAAGAGTCCGTCACCGAGCAGAGCCAACGATGAGTTGGACGGTCTTTCGGCCACTCTGAAGTGGTCTAGGGATCGTCCTAATTTTTAGAGTTAGCTTTACTTAAACATCGCCACATGAGCTGTTTGATGATCTGTGCTCTTCCTGTCTAATCCATGACACAGGAATTACATTTCTCTTTTATTCTGATTAGTTTTCCAAGGATTTCCTCTTGATTATGTTTTCATTATTAAAACACACCTAGTATTTTAACTGGGGATCAGGTGTCTTAATTCTCATCCCAGTGACCTCATGCAGCTTGGCGGTCTTTTTTTTTTTTAGAGCCTAGGGCATTTTCAAATGTTTTGATCGAATCGGCGAGCCCCACTTTTGATTTCTCACTACGAATTATTATGGTTATATCATCTGCGTACATTAGGCATGTGAGTGGTGGGTCTGTGCAGCTCCACACCTTTAATTTCTGTGTTTTGCCTGATGTAATTGCCCAGGATTTCTATGTAGATGACATAAAAAACTGGGGATAAAGGACGGTAGTTTTACGTGTTTCAAGTAACAAATGACGTCCTCTAGGAAAGGATGTTATGAGACATCCCCTTACCCTGCACTGGACATGCGTGCCCATTCTGTACCATTATTGGTAGTACTTGGGAGAGACGTGTTGAAAGAAAGGCCTTTCAGCAGAATTTTCTAGTCTGGATTTGAGAGCGTGATCGGTCTTAAACTTCTTTTAGGTTTCCGTTTTTTTTGGGACAAGTTTAATTATTCCTGTTTTCTGGGATATTGTGATGTTTCCTCGTTTATTGCAGTACTCAAAATACCTGTGGTAATGCTGCGCCTACTCCCTTTATCACCACCAAGCATTTCCTAAAACTGTGCGAAAGAGTGATATTCAGCTTTTTATGGAAAGACAAAATTAAAACATTTAAGATAATGAAACCCGTCGAAGAAGGAGGTCTAAACATCCCACTGCTATCAGAAGCCATCTCAGCAATCCGAGCAGAGGAACTTATTAAACCATAAACAATCCTTTCTACATTGCCCACGATCTTACCAAATACTGGCTGGGAACCAGGTACTGCAAGATGTTAAATAACCTCGGGTACACAGGCCCACATGCGATCTTCTCATCCAATGAATATTAAAGCATCACAGACACCATCGAATCATTCACGCCGCACCTACAAGAACCGAATATCGATCGTAACAAAAGATCGACAAGTTACAATGCCTTACGAAACCTCAGAGACATAAGAAATGTGATAGAAGTAAAATGCTCATGGAAGAACAGCGCAAGGAGATAACCCAATTTTCAAATCACACACAAGTCCTCCCTGTAAACCATCTCGTCTCTAAATGAAACAAGTGGACAACAGTCCAATGTGTCTTCTGTCAAGACAGTGAAACTATAGATCAACTATTCTACGATTGTTTCACTGCCCAAACTGTGCGGCGCTTGGTCGGTGAGAGATTCAACACCACATTATCCCAAAATCTAGCCTTTGAGCATGACTAAAAATCAGTGTAAACTACTGCTATATACCATCATGGAATTCCGCCACACACCCGGAAGATACGCAACAGGGCATATTTTCAAAAGTGCAAAAAAGGCTTACCAGACATCATCAGGAGCTGCAGAGCATCCATCAAAAACTACCTAACGATGTAACTAGAGAATATCGGCCCAACCGAATTCAGAAGACAGTGGTGCAAGCCGACTAACTTGCCGTACTTATGTGCTTATGGAAGGGGAAAGTCAAGATCAAAATCTGACCCTTCTGCTCTAAAATCCCAAAATTCCGTTAAATTAAACATTAAATTAAACACAATAAAAAAAAAACACGTCGAACAGTTAGAGATACCTTTTCTGTCTCCTCACATTAAAGTCTTCTTTCTCTTGTTCTATTGAGGGGTTAGCTTGAGTGCTCTTCCAGACAACAGGGTCAAGGGGATAATAATATAATAGAGAAAGCAACCAATGAAGTAACATACCGAGGCTGGAAAGTGCTAATAGAAATAGCTACCTCTTTTATTAATTAATACTTGTCATTTGTCTTTTTATGAGTTCTGTTTAAGTTAATTACAGCCTTGATAGAGCATTGAAGATTTATTTGAAGGTATGCCAGGAAAGTAGGGCTGTTCCTGCTAGCTTTATTATTGCTTTCCATAATGTGTGTTTTGAATTTTGAGTTGTCTATAATAGTTGTATGTCGGGCAGTCTTTGCTTAGTTTGCAGTCTTGTTTGGTGTAAAACAACTAAAACAGTTATTCTCTGTCTCATTTCGTGAGCACTTGCTGGACTTATGTTCTCTAGAGCAGAATGGACAGCTGGTTTTTCCCTGCAGTCTCTTGTGTGATAGTGAAATTTATTGCAGTTAAAGCACCTCAGAACGCTTACGTAGTCTGCACAATGACAAATTCTCCACAGCATTTAAACACCGGTTTTCACCAATTTGGTCCTCACCATTGAATAGACTTAAATAATTAAAGGAATTGTTCTTTTTTTTTCTCCATGATGAATTTCTGTGTCATCTTTGTATCCCCACTGGAGAGTACGTTCTGCATGTGAATTGAGTCAATTTCACTGGAATATCATATATAATTACCCTTGGAAGATGTTTCATACTAGGATTGCTACTGACATATTTATGCGTTCATTGCAGATTTCGTCATGTAGCAAGTCCATATCGATCATTTCTTTGGATTCAATTAACACTTGTCCGTTATTAATACTTTTCATTCTTGTGAATGAAAAGTATTTTCTTTTGGCGATTTTTATTTTTCTTCGGTCTTTTTTCTGTATGATATTTTCGCTATTTTTGCAGTTTAGATGAGTTATTGATTTCACTATTATGTTACAGCAAGGATTGTTTTCAGATTCGTCTTTGTTTTTAACCACTTGCTAGCATAGCTCAGTATGCTGAGCAGAGTTAGCCTATTTAACGTACTAAACGATTTAAATCTTCAAAAGAACGAGTAACAGTTGCTAATGTGAAAGGTGAGGATCGAGAGATCCTAGTGATTGGAAAAGTAAAAATCGTCGACGTTTTTAAGGTGTCGAAAGATTGCCTGTTTACTACTGCTCTCGTGCAAATGCTGCGATGATTATTGACATTATCATCAGCAATTGGTTGGTTAAGTGCGATGCCCACGAGTGAATGAATGGCAATCTTAAAATACAATAATGCTAGTTACGCCTTTTTTCAAAAATTGTTATTTTTAAATATAAAAAATAACCTATCAATTGTGAACATGAAAAACTGGACCGTGTCGGTAACTGTAGGTTGGCATATTCTAATTCCAAACAAGTAAATGTCTTAAGGGAAAGATAATTTCTTGGCGGATGTGATCCCCCTCCACTTAATGGAGGGAGGAAGTGGCCATGTATGTGTGTGTGTGTGTATATATTTATATAAATAAATTTATTCACGAAGCTTGTCATCTATGTTTTCGGTAAGTTTCATTGCAAATATGAAATCCAAAGGTAAAAGTAGAAATAAGAACTAGAAGAAAAATGCATACCTCAGAACTATATTGAGAATATGATGTTATTATTCTTTGTTCTTTTGTTACTTGAATAAAATAAAAATAAAAAAATAGGTCATGATGATGTCGCTTCCAGAACACTGCAGCCACTTACCCGTTAGTGGTTATCTATTTAATGAACTTCCCAGACATACGTAGGGAAGTTCATTAAACAGACGACATCGAACTTCTCGCTACTTCGGCATTGGATGGGACTTAATATTGCATAAAGGCCAATTGTCTGAGAACACGGAGGGATGCTAGACAAGTATTCATAGCCTTATTTTTGACTCTTACAGCTGCAGTTTCAGATATTAGTAATTTTTTTTCATTATTTTGAACATGCAAAACAGTTTCTTTTTATTCTCAGTACGTTTTTTAAACAATCTTCGTGGGAAGGGGGCATTTTCTGAAACAACAGGTGGTAGCGAAACAAGCGTTATGTAAAATAACGATGGTGAACAAAGATTTAAGGTGCGTTGACTCCGAGGACAGATTAAGTAACTGTACGAGCAGATTTTGTCAGACGGGGCGAAAAAATGGGGGAGAATATAATAAAAGCAAATTATCGGAATTTTTTTTACGATAGTTGTAGATTAGAACAGTGCATGAAATAAGCGCTATGTATTTTTAGCCTCAGTTTTAATACAATCAGTGAAAACTGAAAAGTTCTATTGCTTTCACCCATGTGTATGATTTGAGCTTTCGACATAAAAAAAGATTCCTATTAATATAATTAACGGCTACATTTTAACCTGTTTTTGTTTAGGAGTGTCCCTTATATTTAATACATTGGCTAACATAACTCAAAAGGGGTATATATATATATATATTTTAGGACATTACGGGCGAGTGTAGAAGGCAATTATGGCAGAATAAAAAATGTTATAAAATTATGTGCATACCTTGATTTTGGTTTAAAGATGCCTTCTAAATCCAAGCTCTTGTGGAAGAGGGGGGGAAGAGAGGGAAAGAACATGGGGATTGTAACCCGGGTTCCCAAACTTATTTCCCGTGTCCCAAGTACATCCCCATGATCTTTCCCTCTCTTTCCCCCCTTCCATCTGAATCCTGTATAACATTTTTATTATTATTATTGATCTACGGTTGTTTTTGTTCATTTTACGGGAGGCGAAAATCTAAAGTTTTCCTGAGAAAAGACACGCTTGTCCCTACCAGACAGTCTTTCTCGGGAACAGGTCAAAAAATAAATAAATAAAATAAAGGTCCTCGACATTAAAGTGTCTCCGCAACAGGGAAAAAAGCTCTCAACTCCACAAAGATTACTTTTATTATTAAGGTCTATGCGCGCGCTAGAAACTAATTTTCTGATCATCGGCTGCAAATATATAAGTGATTCACTTGTATTTTATCCTTAAAAATCAGGTTGCTTACAGACAACTGAAACATCTATAACATATATATTCTGTACGATTTTGTAAAGATAAATAAAAATCTATATCTTCAAGCGAACACAAGCTATACAAAGAACTGGAAAAATCACGTAGAAAGAATGAACGATGACAACAGATGGCCAAATATTGCCTGGAAATCAAAACCATAGGGACACCGATCTAGAGGAGTTGGCCAGAAGACTATAAAACCCTCGAAAACGTTACCGTCAAACAATTGACTAACACGCAAGGTCAAGATGTTGAAGCGAACACAAACGTGCGGATGCTTGAGCGTGTACCACCTTTTCCAAAAGCAGTTCGTAATGTCACATCTCGAGGAAACTCGCGATAAAGGGGATTACATAACTCATGAAGTAAGTCAAAGTTTTCCAAACGCTGTTCCGCGAGAAGTTCTCCTGGAATTTGACATTTTAGTTTTCTAAGCGGTTTCATGCCTTAAATATTTTACAGTGGAAATATTCTGAGGAGAATAATAATATTCGTGAATATGTCGAAAAGCTCCGACCCAGAACGCCTATTAACATTTGCGTAGCAAATGCCAGTGACCAAGCGGCATTTTTTTAAACATGGAAGATTTCATCAATTATCGTCAATTTTCACACATCCAAACCTTTCAACATTTCGGAACGGGAATACCGCTGTTTATGACCGATCATAAAAATTGCCTGCAAGCCCATTACAACAATGGTCGGGATATCCTCTGTACTGAAAACTGAAAGAAATAACATCTCTTTTTTCAAATGTTAGTTGGTTAGCAAGCCAGTATAAAGAAAATTTTTCCACTAAAACTAAAGATGAAGGTAGTCTGTAACCCCTTCTCAAATTTAGTAATAATACTGAATATTTTCTTCGCAAGTTCGTATTGTAAGGTGAAAATTTTGAAACCGTAGTGCCATGATTACCTAAAATAATAGGCCTATACATTTAAATTTTAATATGAATAAGAGACAAAGGACTTTATTTTTGGTGTTAAAAAATCTCTTGTTGGAGGGGTTGGTGACACAGCAGATGTGATGGATTCATCCACCTGCATCCTACAAAGCAATCTCCAGGATGTACGAAAGGAGGAAAACTAATCCATTATCAACACGATGGAGGAAAGTCTGCATTCACTCGTATAGTTCGCCCACCATTTCTAGATCCCTTCTTGGCTTGATGCCAAGAATAGTCGATTCATGCTGAAGGTGAGAAAGAAATAAAGGATGTACGAAATTGGACGCCAACATGCGAAATGACGTGCTTTTTTTGTCTGTCGCTGTACTAGTACTAGCTTGATTTTTGTTGTTCTCTTTTGCATTATTTTTTTATTATTAATTTGTATGATGGATCCAGTACAGTTAAGTTCTATTGTTACACGTTTCAGTAGCTCTTGCTAAAGAATATTGGATAATGTGCTGACATTGTGCGAAAAAGAATCGTCAGAAGGCCGTCTTCTTGTTCCCCTTAAATCATAAAACGTGCAAGTGCGGGCGTATCGGGGTCGACTGTTAAAAGAATTCGTAGGGAATCAAAAGGCGAAGGCAAGCCAAAATTTAAATCGCCTAAAAAAGCGCCAGAGAAAGAGAACCATCGAAACCGTAGCTTTGAATGATTTTGATGTAGACGTTATAAGAAGAGCTATTCACGAATTTTACGTGGTCGAGAAAAGAGTGCCAACTGTTCCGAAATCGATTCCTGTGCTTAAAGAAAAAATTAATTTTCTTTGGAAAAAAGAAACTTTAAGGAAAATACTTCATGAAATCGGATTTTGTTTCAAAAAGTCCCAGAATAAAAGGAAACTTATCATGGAGCGAAGTGACATTGTTTTATGTAGATCGCAGTATTTGCACGTATTAACACTCTACGTACATTTTTCCAACTGTTATACAAGCAAAATAGTTACACTTTAAAAACAGCAATGTTCGTAAATGAAAAGCTAAATTTTCCGACTTGTAATAATTAACAAACTCAGTTTATTATTACAGACTGGAAATGCCTGGCGGCGCATAATAATTTTGTGTGCGGGTGGAGAAATGGGATTTTAGCGAATTCAAACTTACTATACAAAGCCAATTCGACTAGTGGAGATTACCATGGGCTAATGAATTCTACGATCTTCGAAAAGTGGGCAGAAGAAAAACTGATTCCAAACCTTCCTACAATTGCTGTTATAATTGATAACGCTTCATATCACTCTATTTGATTATACAAAGTTCCAAATTGGTCTAATAAGAAGCAAGTTCTTATGGATTGGCTCTCTGCAAATAACATTTCTCAGATATGCGAAAAATTGAATTGCTTAATTTGGTCAAAGAAACTCGCCCACAACTAAACTATTTAAATTCGACACGATGCTTAAAGAGCATGGATTTCTAGCTTTGAGGCTACCACCATATCATTGCGATATTAATGCTATTGAGTATGTTTGGGCAGAAGTGAAAAGTTTCATTCGCCATCGCAACGTAACTGGGGATATTGATATGTCGAAAATTTTTAAGCTTTCAGAACAGGCGATTGAAAGTATTACAGTTCAAAAGTGGGGAAAATATTGCTCTCATGTCACCTCATTGGAAAATATGTATTGGGACAAAGACTGAATTATCGAAGAATTATGCGAACCTTTGGTGATCAGTTTAAGTGAAAGTGATGGCGATTCGGACACCGATTCAGATAACTATGAAGATTAAAAGATTTGATAATGGTATTTTTTCCAACCTTTTTTTGCATGGGTTTGTAAAAATAGTCCCAACAAGTCTAAATAATTAATCGGTTTAGGACATTAAAGTGTCTCAGTTCTCTCAACTGTAAGTTTAGAATATCTAAGTTCATTTGAAATAATTTCTGTTTTTCTGTATAACTATTTTTATTTTATAGAAAACTTTCTTAAAAATAAAGTTAGTTACATTTTTGATTTTATGCTATACCTTTTTTAATTTTATTAACACTCTACGAGCATTTTTCCTTTAAAGACATTGCTGTTTTGAAAGTATAACCTTTAAAACAGCAATGTTCGTAAAAGAAAAGCTAAATTTTCCCACCTGTATTAATAAACAAACTCAGTTTGATTATTATTACATCCCAGAAGACACACTGATTACCCTATTATCGGAATGAATTTTCCTTTTTCTGACATGCGCAGAAGTGTCGAGGGACCTCTAATCGGTGGGCGAACTATAAGTACTTAAAATTATGTTCTAAATTTTTGGTGATCAGAATGGGACATGTCAATGAAGATCAGCACAAATTAATTTAACCATGTTTAATTAATGATCATTTATTAATTTTATACAGCTAAATTAACAATTAATTATTACATTACAAAATAATCAATATGTTGCGTCGAAATTTCTGAATCTGTGATGTGTTCAGTCGTCGGCAAAGTTTGGGTAACGCTGATCTGAATAACGCTTTGCTGGATATTTCGGATTCAATTGTAAAAATTCATTCCCCATTCTCTAAGCCGAAACTTGAACGCTTTCTAGAGTTAGAAAGACGTTTTTGGGTCTTCCTCCTAGAAAGATGAGGAAGGATACGGTTGGAATCAGTGTGTGATAGGCTTTAATTTAATATATGGTTGGCCCTCCTCAGAGAAGTTTGAAACCGTAAGAGAACAAAAACTCTTCCCTTCACCTCTAAGTGGTGTCGACGTGTGAATGCAGGCGAGGGTATTCATTTAAGCTCTCTGGTCATTTTTTTGTTTACGAAAATTTCATACTTTCTACATCTGGCGTTGATATAATGCTGGATTTAATAACCATCTGATTTTTATAAACTGGCATCGCCGAACTGTAGTAACCATTTGGCTCTTCACTGTAGAAAATAGTTTCTACATTATTCCATTGTATTTCTTTATCATCGTTTTCTTTTATTCCTTCTTTATTTCCATTTATTGTTTGCAAACAAAAACAGTGAAGTCGCACTTTTGTCATCCAAAGGTCGAACTCTAAAAGCCACCCCACCCGCTTTGATTTGCTTATATTTGAACCATCTCAGGAATATTCTCAACTTTCTTTGTAATAGAGAATTACAAAGATCTGATTCTATTTCTGGTCTCTGAATGCCTTGCTAACTACAGGGTGGCTCACAAGGCAAGAAAGGGTTTAAATATTAAATGATTTTTTTTCATTTATTAAATGAAATATAGAACGAGTTTTTTTATGTTAAATTAGTTTTGAAAAACTAGTTTTCAATCCTACATGATTTGAGTTGTTTTCCTGTTATCTGTTACGTAGCCGATTATTCTTTTAGTCTCTTATTCACACGTGAATTTATGGCATCTTCAATGCTTATGAGGGTTAGCAAATTTAAAGTCATTATGAAGAAATCTCTAAGTTTTCTGTCATTTCTATTTCACGCGGATTCACTGTTTGTTCATTTATTTGTATACAGCAAGTGGAATGGCATGGAAATCTCGTCCCCTCATTAAAAGGTAATTCATCTTGCGAGTTTTTTTATCATCGCATGTATAATTACGAGGAAGTGTAATCTAATCTAACCTAAGCAATATTCCATAATCCCAATATCATCCTTCTGTCCCTTTTGCATCCTTTCTAAAGCTTCATCTCTTCCAATCCGAGGAGATTAAATCTGCACACAGTAGTTCAGGTAACAGTCTTATCAAGGCCTTTCGAAGAGTCAAAAGGACTTCCTTATCCTTACCTGCCAATGTTCCTTTGTACATCACGATTATCCTCTGTGGTTGTATTTGCAGTTTTGGAATTTTACATTTTGTTATTTTTCGCTTTTCCTTCTGGGATTGTCTCGTACGAGTATTCATAAAGTGTGATATTCTTTTTAATTGATTTTGAAATAAAAAGTTGTTTTCCCTGTCTTTGCTCTTTCTTCTTCTCCTTTACAATCGACGAGAGATATTTATGCAATTATCTGTTTCTTCTGAACAATTTAGTTTTTTCTTTCTTTTTGTTATTACTACTTTCTTTGAATTTCTTTCTATCAGGGTTGTGCCCAGATCTTAGCAGTTGTTATCAATCCTTCTGACATCCAAGGTAGCAACATTCCAGATTTTGTACTTTAATATCTTTTCTCTTTGCTAGGTGAGACCACCTACTGTAGTGAAGTGGAAGTTTGTAGCAATTTGTAACAATGGTGGAATTTTGGTTATTTATTCCCGAAGAAGAGAGAGTTCTTAAAGTTTCGGTGAGATCGGTGGTCGACAAGCATGAAAGTAGTAATAACAAAAAGAAAGAAGAATTAAATTGTTCAGAAGAAACAGATAATTACATAAATATCTCTCGTGGATTGTAAAGGAGAAGAAGAAAGAGCAAAGACAGGAAAAATGATTTTTATTCAAAAATCAATTAAAAAGAACACCACACTTTATGAATACTGGTACGAGATAATTCCAGAAATAAAAGAGAAAGATAAAGTCTGGTGTTTAGAATCGAGGGATCTTGGAGTTGCAGTGGTTAGAAATTTGAAGTTCAAAACTCACATTGCCAAAACTGCAAATATAACACAGGATAATCGCGATGTAGAAAGCAACATCAAAGATCGATTCCAATCCCAGTAGATTAAACCTGTGTGCAGGTTTATTCTCATGGGATTGGAAGGGATGAAGCTGTAGAAAGGATGCAAAAGGGAGAGAAGGATGATATCGGGATGATGGAATATTGATTAGGAGGATACATTACATATCCTCGTAATTAAAAATGAGGAGGATAAAAAACCCGTATGACCAATTACTTTTTAATAAGGGAACGAGATTTCCATGCCATTCCACTGCTGTATACAAATATAAATGAACAAACAGTGAATCCGCATGAAATAGAAATGACAGAAAACTTCGAGATTTCTTCATGACTTTAAATTTGCTAACCCTCTTACTCAAAGCATTGAAGATGCCATTAATTCACATGGGAATAAGAGACTTAAAGAATAATCGGCTACCTAATAGCTAACAGGAAAACAACTGAAGACATGTAGATTGAAAATAACTGGTTTTTCAAAACTAATAAAAAAATCTGGGTTCTATATATCATTAATAAATGAAAAAAAAATCATTTAATGTTTAAACCCTTTCTTGACTTGTGAGCCACCCTATAGTTAGCAAGGCATTCAGAGACCAGAAATAGAAACAGATCTTTGTAATTCTCTATTACAAAGAAAGTTGAGAATGCTCCTGAGATGGTTCAAATATAAACAAATCAAAATGGGTGGGGGGGGGGCTTTTAGAGTTAGAATTTGGATGACAAAGGTGTGACTTAACTGTTTTTGTTTGCAAACAATAAATGGAAATAAGGAAAGGATGATAAAGAAATACAATGGAATAACGTAGAAACCATTTCTCCTACAATGAAGAGCCAAATGGCTACAGTTCGGCGATGCCAGTTTATAAAAATCAGGTGGATGTTAAATCCAGCATTGTATCAACGCCAAATGTAGAAACTATGAAATTTTCTTAAACAAAAAATGACCAGAGAGTGTAAAGAATACCCTCGCTGCATTCACGAGTTGCCCTAGGGTGGACCACTTAAAGACGTGAAGGTGGTTTCAAACTTGTCTCTCAGGAGAGCCAACCAGTTCGAAACAGCAATCAGGCCAGTGAAACGTTATCAGGATGGACCAATAGAAGGCGAATAGATGGACGCTTGGGGAAGCGTTCATGTCTTCTAAGTGGTCCTCGCGTATTCTTTTAAGCTCTCTGGTCAAATTCGTGAAACAAATTTGTTTTACGAACATATTCATAGTTTCTACAATTGGCGTTGAAATAAAGCAGGTTTAGTATCCACTTGATCAATATCAATGTACAAACCTTATGAGTGTAGTAGCATTTTGAAAATAAAAAAAAATGAATGGAAGAGGGAAAAGAAAGCGATCTGTATTGTCTACGTGGAAATCCCCGAAGAAGATTATCTCACTCTTAGTGTAATTAGACTGGATGTGATCAACAACGACAAAAAGTTAGTTGGTCTCATGTGGGAGCTAACAAGGGTTTTTTCAGAATAACTCTGGTTCTTCATGTCTACAAGCCAACCTGGTGTAGCACGGTCAGCATAGAGACATAATACATAGAGGGCTTTAGTCTTAATTCCAAATAGCCCTGCATTCGGTAAAAAAAACAAAGTTAATCAACCAAATTTTAATACAAGAAAATTAACTCGATTATAATGTTTTTATAAGCTGCTGTAACTTAGAAATATAAAAGAAAAATTGCCAAGTTGTTTGTAGAAAATACTGTACGTATAAGCGTTATATAATATAAGAGTATTAACTTCGCTGGAGTATAATTTTAAAGAAATTTAGTGGTAGGATCGCTGTAAAATTCGTCAGGTCACTTCAGCTTCGAATAGCGTTATGATAGTTTCGCATTGTTTCCAGACTCGTGTTTTTCTCTTCGTAGTAATAATAATCAACATTACTTATATTAGCATCGTAACCACAATTTTAGAATAAAGTGACTAGTCTTTGTCTATGTGTGTGTTCTCCAGGTTGTAGGATGAAAAACCCGAGTTTCCCGAAGCACTTTGTGGCCTAGACAGGATTCAAACCCAAGTCTTTCCAGCCAATGAGCTTTATCGAAACTGACTGAGCTACGCAGTCTCTTTGCTTCTTTTCCTAGATATTGATTAATAATTTTCTTTCTTTGCTGTTGGAAATTGCATTAGAAAATAAAAATAAACATTAGTTGACATCGCTTTAATGCTATCGGTACCTATACCCAAGGAGGGGGGGGGCTTATGTATAGCGGGGAGGAAAGAGAAATTAAGGGCGTAATATTTATGTCGAGAATTGCGATGCTTCCATTGGTGGGAAAATGAGAAAAAATCCCTTTTAGTGGGGTTTAAAATTAAACAAAAAAAACATGTTTAGGCTTTTATTATTTTCAAACATTAAAAGCGAATATTTTACTCATTCCAGCTGCGTATATTAAATTAAAGCAGATCACACACACACACACACACACACACACACATTCCAACTGTCTCCTTGTCGTGTTTCGAGGAGGAAGTAGAACCAAACTCACAGCAGAAAACCCAAAAACGTCTTTCTAACTATAAAACGCGTTCAAGTTTCGGCTTAGAGAATGGCAAATGGCTTTTTACAGTTGTATCCGAAATATCTAGCATAGCGTTATTCAGATCAGCGTTTCCCAAACTTTTCCGAAGACGGAAAACTTTCTGAAATTTTGACGGAACACATTGGTTATTTTGTAATGTATTAACTAATAATTCGTTGTTAATTTAGCTTACTTTTTATTAATTAATAATTGATCATTAATTAAACATCGTTAATTTAATTTGTGCTGAATTTTATTGACATATCCCATTCTGATCACCAAAAATTTATAACATAATTATAAGTGGTTACGAGTGAATAATGCAGAATTATTCTCAGCGTGCTGATATTGGATTAGTTTTTCCCCTCCTTCTGTACATATTGGAGATTGCTTTGCAGGCAAGAGATGGATGAATCAATCACTACCTGTTGTGTCTCAAACACCTCCAACAAGAGATTTCGTAACATCAAAAATAAACAAAATCCCTCGTCTCTTATTCATATTAAAATTTAAATCTATAGGCCTATTACTTTTTAAGTAATCATGGCACTATGGTTTCCAAACTTTCACCTCACAATACGAACTTGCGAAGAAAGTATTCAGTATTTCCAGATTTGAGAACCGGATACAGATTACCTTGATCTTCAGTTTTAGTGGAAAATTTTTCTTTATACCTCTTTGCTTGCTGATTGGTCACTGCAAAATTTGCAACACATGTTATTTCTTTCTGTTTTTAAAACCTAGGATACCCCGCACATTGTTGTGATCGGTCATAAACAGCGGTATTCCCGTTCCCAAATGTTGAAAGGTTTAAATGTGTGAAAATTGACGATAATTGATGAATACTTTACCTTGTTTAAAAATATGCCGCTTGGTCACTAGCATTTGCTACACAGATGTTAATAGGCGTTCTGGGTCTGAGCTTTTCGACACATTTACGAATATTATTCTTCTCAGAATATTTTCATTATGAAATATTTAAACATGAAAAATGCTTCTATGTTCACTGGGTATCTACAGATGCCGTATGGTCACTCCGATGCTCGATGATGTTCCACACCAGGCCTCGCCATGTAGTCTTGTTCTTTGCTTTTCTGGCAGCCTCAACTCTCTGAAGATCAGTCACTCCATACACGCCATCCATCCATCTCATTCATGGTCTACCCTGCCTCTTTTTCCAGGAACTTTATCTTCTATTACTGTTCTGAGAAGTCCTCCTTCCATCCTTTGTGTCCAAAATATTTTAACTTTCTTCTGTTAATATCCTTAAGGAGCCTTAAAGTTCTACTAATCTTTTCTAACACCCATTCATTTGTACGCATTTCAGTATATGATATCCTCAGCCTTCTGTAATACCACATCTCAAAAGCAGATATCCGTTTCTTATGACTTCTTTAGGTTCCAAGTCTCGCATCCATAAGTCGCTGTTGGAAAAACAACTGCATCTAAAATCCTGATCTTTGTTCCCACCGAGATAAGAATTTTTCTGGAAGGATGGATCTAACTAAAATGACAAATTCCAGGAGAACTTCTCGCGGAACACAGTTTGGAAAACCTTGACTTAGTTCATGAGTTATTTAATCCCCTTTGTCGCGCGTTTCCTCCAGACGTGCTATTATAAACTAGTTCTGGGCAACTCGTGGAAAAGATGGTTAACGCTCAAGCATCTGCATGTTTGAATTCGAATCAGCATCTTAGCTTTGCGTGTTAGTCAATTATTTGACGGTAACGTTTTCAAGGGTTTTATAGTCTTCTGCCCAACTTCTCTAGATCGGTGTCCCTATGGTTTTGATTTCCATGCAATATTTATCCATCTCTCCTCGTTCATTCTTTCTACGTGATTTTCCAGTTCTTTCTATAGCTTGTGTTCGCTTGTCGATATAGATTTTTATTCATCTTTACAAAATCGTACAGAATATATATAATGTTATAGATGTTTCAGTTGTCTGTAAGAAACCAGATTTTTAAGGAGCAAATATAACTGAATCACTTATATATTTGCATCTGATGATCAGAAAACATGTCTTTAGAGTTTGCAGTGTGTATTTGTGTGTCCACGTGCACATTGACCTTAATAATAAAAGTAATCTGTGGAGTTTTGAGAGCTTTTTCCCTATAGCGGACACTTTAAATGTAGAGTACTTTTTTACTCTTAACCCTTTCTTCGACCTTTTCCCGAGAAGGACGATGTGCTGTAGGGACAGGCGTGTCTTTTCTCCGGAAAACTTGACGTCGTCTCCCTTAAATGAAACAAAAACAACCGTAGATCTCACACTAGTTCCAGTTAAATAAAATATAGCGTTATATAGGATTCCGAAATGGCTTAAAACATTCCGTTAGGGGATGCAGCAGTGAGGACGAACCGGATGCATTACTCTGTCGTAAGTCCCTCATTGGGGGGGGGGGGGTTGAGATCATCTTAATAACCCCTCTTTCACCTTTCAGCCACACAACTAAGTAAAAATAAAGTTCACGGTGAAAAAAAAGCAGTTTAGGGACTGGCAACTTTCTCCAGTGAGAAACTCAGCCCTAGTAATGATAAAAGATACGACAAGATTACCCTTCTCACCCACTACAAGTGGTAACTTTCTTCCACTGTCTTCCACCTTGAACTAAGAGTCCTTAAGCTCTTGACTTTATGTGGTGATGATGCATGCCATCTTTGTTAACACAATTTTAAGACTTCTTGCAAAGAATCGCAGAATATTCCATATAATTACATGTGTTTTATAAAAAAAAATGTCCGATCTTTTCAGTAATTAAGTTTCTCCTAACACTCGATCCTCATTTCATGAGGTTAAAAAAAAACCTCAAATTGCGTAGGTCTGAGTGTTAGTTCCTGCTCAAATGCAATTTTTTTTTTTTGTTGCTGGGGTCGAAAATTTAATCATGCACATGGGTGGAAGCAATGGAACTTTTAATTTTCATTAATTGTATAAAAACTGAGCCCAAATTAATATTTTTACTACACAAAATTCAGCGCTTAATTCATGCACTGCACAAATCTACAACTATCGTAAAAAAACTACCAATAATTTGTTTTTTATTATTATATTCTCCCCAATTGTTTCGCCCCCTCTGACAAACTCTGCTCGTACTGTTACTTAATCTGCCATCAGAGTCAACATTCGGCGCTCCTGAATTCTTTGTTCACCATAATCGTTATTTTACATAACGCTTCTTCCGCTACTACCTGTTGTTTCTGAAATTGTTCCCCCCCCCCCCACACACACACCATGATTGTTTATAAATTACGGAAAGAATCCAAAGTTGCAATTGGTGCACTTGAATAATATACGTACTGAGCATAAAAAAAACAACTATTTTGCACAAAATAATTTAAAATGTGATGAATATCTGAAATTGTAGCTATAAGAGTCGAGAATAAGGTTATGAATACTTCTCTAGCGTCCCTACGTGTTCTCGGACAATTGGCCGTGATGCAATATTAAGTCCCATCCAATGCCAAAGTAGCGAGAAGTGCGATGTCGTCTGTTTAATGTACTCCCCTACGTATGTCTTATTTTCAGTAACGGGTAAGTGGCTGCAAACGACATCATCAACACCTACGGTTTTCGTAAGTTTTTTTTTTTTTTCAAATAACAAAAGAACAAAGATTAATGACATTATGTTCTCAATATAGTTCTAAGGTATGCATTTTTCTTCTAGTTTTTATTTCTACTATTACCTTTGGATTTATATTTGCAATGAAACTTAACGAATACATAGATGACAAGCTTCGTGAATAGATTTAGGTATATACTTGGCGGCTTCGTCCCTCCATTAAGCGGAGGAGGATCACATCCGCCATGAAATTATCTTTCCCTAAAGACATTTACTTGTTTGGAAATAGAGTATGCCAACCTACAGTTGCCGACACAGTCCAGTTTTTCATGTTCACAATTGATTGTTTTTTAAATATAAAAAATAACCTATCATAATTTTTTAAAAAAGGCGTAACTAGCATTATTGTATTTTAAGATTGCCATTCATTCACTCGTGGGCATCGCACTTAACCAATTGCTGATGATAATGTCAATAATCATCCCAGCATTTGCACGACAACAGTAGTCAACAGGCAATTTTTCGACACCTTAAATACGTCGACGATTTTTAATTTTCCAATCACTAGGAGCTCTCGATCTTCACCTTTCACATTAGCAACTGTTACTCGTTCTTTTGAAGATTTAAATCCTTTAGTACTTTAATTTATAAACAGATAAGCATGCTCAGGCATTGCACAAGGAGAGAGAACTGTTTCAACTGCATTCGTTGTGAAAATCCTCGGGAGAATAATCAGCCATAATTTTTGGCCGCTTGGTCTTAATCGACACATCGACTGATAACAAAAAAATTCACTTTTTTCCCTTCACTATGAATATGCTTGTACACAATATTTTTATCGCATTTTAAACCTTTAAATGTCATGCATCAGTTGCAAGTGAGATTTTCTTTTGACACATTCAAAGCCCATTAACCGCAGAATTCTTTTCACAAACATTTCAAAACCAAATTTTTAATGCTGATTCAACTTGAATATCCTTACCAGACCTCTTCCGATCCATGTTCTCGTTAGTAAGAGCTGAAATTTCAATGTTTGAATTTTTTTTTAATTTTTAAAGATCTTGCAACAGAATGGTTGCGAATTTTCGAAATGTACAACGCACTATGCTGACTCGTTTGGAGCAACTTATCATACATAGCACTCTGAAATTCTTTGCTTTTCCTGAAAAGATAAATCTTTACGGTTTTTTTTTTTTTTTTTTTTTACTTGCTTGTGCCATCATGATGAGGGTTGTTTTGGCAAGTACTTAAAGTCAAAGGCTACTCAAGTTGAATCTGCATTTGCAAAAGATTAAGATGAAAAGATGATTAAGATTACCAACAAGATTAACAAAATAATGAGATTTCTACAAAAGTTTGTTAAATTTTCTCCTGATCATCATTTATTTCTCAGAATTCTGAGACTGAAAAGGCAAAGGCCAAACATTCGAGGATTTCCATAACAAAAACCGGAACTTTTGATAATAATAGGTGTATTATTTTATTTTCCATTTGAATGGCGAGTTTCGGGACCGACTGAATTTGACAATAGCCGATCGCTCGCTAATATTATCCGTGATCCCAATAAGCGGATGCTACTGCAATAATGAAGGCAATTCGGGGATGCTGAGGATTGTGTTCTCATGTCGTGTTAGGAAACTTTCATACTTTGTATAAACAATCGGCCTTGAAATAATTGCCAATGTAATATCAAATTGTTTACATCTGGAATTTTCGCTAGGGTAGTGACCTCGGTATTAGTTTGTTAATTTCATAATCGCAATAACTTTCGCGCCTTACGTCTATGCTATCACAAAGCACATACAAACGAAACCGACAATGTTGACCTTGTCCATGTAAGCTGAAAATCAGAAGAGCACTTAGATGTTCAAAGAGCAGCACATAATTGACCCCCCCCGCGTGGTCAATCTGCTGAACCAATGGCATTGTTCCAAATAATGCATGTTTTAGAAGACTGGGAAAATAAGACTTCCTGTACCTGCTTTCAGTACTGGTTTTAATATTTTAGAAAAATTCAAATAGAACGTTACCTTTGAGTTTAAATATACACTGCAACCCGTAAATGATATATTCATAATTTATTCAAATTTTGAAATTCCAAAGCTTTCTAATATTAAAAAAAAAAACCACGGTAAAGGAACATAAATGATTGTTATTAAAAAGGTAAAACTTTTATTGCTTGGTATCGCTTCTCGGCCTTTTGGCTAAAATCTTTAATCTTAGCGAGCTCGGATAATTAATACAATATTCTTACCATCAATATTATACACAGCACAAATACAACCAATCACAACGAAAACAATTACAAAATGGCATTACGGTATTTTTGGAATTAACAAGTGGAAGTAGCTAGGGACGAAATTTACGGCCCAAAAACGCAGGGTGGATACGATTTCCTACTTTAAATCGAAAATATTAGCGGCATCCATGAAAAGGATTAATAAAGTACTTCAACACGAACAACACCAAGTTAAATGGTTCGCCAGATACTGGCTTGGAATAAAAATCCCACTATTCGGCGAAACCAAAACACCGGGACCAATAACATGAAACACAACGCGATTCTATACAGAAATAATAAATGAACTACAAAACTTAAAATACAAAGTGGAAGAAATTAACTTATCAGATAGCCATCTCCAAATAACAAACAAAATAACACCGTACACATTACAACAACACCCGCGACAAACCACGGAAAAAAACGTGGGAAAACACAAACACTGACACCAATCCATCAAGAAGTGCTCTTGCGTGGAGAATGGCCCATGCTTCCTTCCAACGCTGCACGTGCTACACAGAAGAGGAAAAGCCCCACATGAAACATGCGTCTTTTGCCCTGGGTAAGAGACAGTCGAACATGTACTGTACGATTGCCCAGTTGTGCAAGGAGTGTGGAATTATGTGGGAAACAAATTCAACATTCCTCTTCCCTCAAAGGAGGCCATAGTATACTTGAACATAGACACTAAACCAATAAAGAACTTACTCCTCCTCTTCACAATCAAAGAACTCCGCTATCACATATGGAAAGTAAGAAAAGCTAGAGCACACTCGATCCACCAACTTGGTCTTCTAGACATCCTGGCTTCAGCGAGGTGCTCAATCAGAATCTACTTTCACACGAACCTCACGCTAATGGGAGAGTATAATTTCACCAAAAAATGGTGCACACATCCCATTTTAGCGAACATACACGAGGGACAACTTAGATGTTATTTTTTAATAGACAGAAACATAATACAATACACATTGGAATTAACGGATCTTGAAAAGCTTTCCTTGCAGGGACTTTAGGAACCTACATCGCGGCGGAAGGGACCACCTTCGGGCAGCCATCAAAATGACCTCTGGGGTGAAAGAACTACAAAGCCGCCAAGTGCTTTATAGGTATGATTTTGGAACTTTTTACTAATCCTACTAACCTTACTTATTTTTCATGCACATATTATAGAATATGTGCATGAAAAAAAAAATGTATATGGGTGTGTATATACCTAAATATATATAAATAAATATATATTTATTTATATATAAAGATATATATGATAGAATAAAAAACTAACAAAAAAGTATAAAATAAAAAATATACAAAAAAAAATTGTATTTTTGTAAAATGTTACAAAACCTACCCAGAAGTAACTGAGGAATAATTTATATTTTAACTAAATGATTATTTGAAAGCTAATAAGTGAGTATATATTGACTTGTTATTTCTAATGTTAATTCTAATAATTAAAAAAGTATTTTTTTTTGTAATTCCTGTTCACCGGGCACTATGGGCAAACCCACGTAAGTGGGATAGATTGCATGGTGAACAGAAACTTGATAAGGGACTGGCACCTTTGCTAGTTAGATCCCAGACCCAAGTGTTTTAATTGAAACCCACCACTCCACCCTCTTCAAGACCAGTTTTTTCTTCACTTTCCTATCTGCCTCCTGCCTTCAATATCATGAGTTTCACCAGAATTCCCAGGTCAGCAAAGTAAAAACCCCTCTGACTCATACAGTGGCCAGAGCGGGCAAGGACGAAAACAGACCTATGGAAGTTTTATAGATTCAAAATGGTAATTTACAAAAAGGTATAAAGTATAGTTTGAGAAGTGGAGGCGGAGGCCGAAAACTTCGACTAACTGTACTTTATCAGTGAGTATGTCCTCCAAACGGCCTTGGCTAAGCAATGCCCTGGTCACGGAGGACGTCTAACAAGGGTTAGATTTTGAAAAATCTAAGGTACTGAAAATCTGTGCTTTTTCGGATAACGCTTTTCTTCGTCGCGGACTAATCCAGATAGTAGCATCTGTTCTGGAGGAGTTTGCCAGTTCCAGAGTTCCAGACCCAGAGTACCCGTTTTCCAGTGGCCCTGCTCCAGGTTTCCAGATCCAGTGGAAAGGCGACAGCTCAGAAGCTATTACTATCGTGGCTCAGCCACAAAGCGAGTTAACGAAGTATACTGTGGATAAGTTTTTTCTCCTTTTCATTTTGGCGGGGAACACTACACACCCTCCTACACACGCCACGCCACACAGGAATACTCCCACCATTGTGTTTTAGTTTAAGAGATTACACACAACGTAAATCATTAGAATGGTACCGTACGCCCAAGCACAATACCCAAATCATCCGGACGAACGAACTCTGCATCTTTTACAAATGCACTCCGACACACCCGTTTGTACGACCAAACACTTCAGTTCCAGCTTACTGTACCGGAAAAGCTGACACAGAGGGATGTTCTAAAAGAAATAATGCAGGGACTAAATATTGAGAATGAAATCCTTTGGGTCACCTTTTTTCCTGGCAACAGGGTACAGATGACCGTTAAAAGTGACAGAACCAAGCAGATCCTCCAAGGTTTATCTTTTTGGAGAACACATTATCCCTGATGCGGTCAGTGATCCCGAAAGGTGGTCAGGGTACAAAGAGTACCTATAGAATATAGTGATGAATGGATAGAACTCATTATTCCGTTATGGGTAGGATATAGAAATAACAATGGAAACATACAGATTTCCCGACTGTCCAAACTGGTCGCATGACGATCAAGATGACAATGACTGAAAGGGTTCCAAACATCCTAGTTATAGCAGGATGGAAACTTGTCCTATATTACCCTGGAGTTCAGTCACAGTGCGCAAGATGTGGTAGTGAAAACCACATGAGTAGGGTGTGTCCCCAAAACAAGGCACCAACAACAGAAACCAAAATGGAACAGAATTTTTCTGAAGGGAGAATTGGTGATACAGCACAGCCCACCTTGAGTACAGGGATCATATCAGAGCAAGTTAGCGACATGGCAAATCCCACCCTAACCACAAATGAACCAACAGTGATCATTGCTGAAAACATTGAAAAAGCAAATCCAACCCACACAACACCAGAAAATCAGGAAATAGTGGAACCTCAGGAACCAACAGGGATAAATGAGGATTCAGCAAATCCCAACCTGAATGTAGGGATCACGGCTGGATCTAGTGATACCACAAACCCCACCCTGACCACAGATAATCCCCAACAACCAATAGGATCCCTGCAGGGCACAGAAAATTCCACAAAAAGAAAATCAGAAACCATTAGAAGAAAAACCCCAACCCAAAATTCAAAAGGTGAAAACCCTAAACACGAGAGGCAAAGCAGAAAACAAAATTATGTATACCCTTGAACACAAATGCCTCAATGAAGAGAATCACAGAACCCACCTATATAACGTTAAACCCAGGACATCACAAAGGAGGCGCCAAGGCCCAAATTGAATGGGATACACAGAAAATAGACAGACTGACTTCGACAACAATCTTGAATCAGCATGCCGAAAGTGGGACATTAAAAAACATCCAGAAATGACTAAAGCCATACTTATGGGCGAGAAAATGGTAAGGGAGGTTTGGAAACCCACCAAAAAATGACAGCACACCTAAACATCGCAACCCTTAATACACAGGGTTTTAAGAACTCCAGAAAACAGTAACAGATATTAACAAAAATGCAACAGAGAAACATACAAGTCAGAGTCATACAAGAAACTCACATAAACACCTTAAAAGAAATGAAAAACATCGAACAAAGATACCACCTCCAAAGTTTCTGGAGCTTTGGCTGATAGGGCCAGAGGAGTAGGCATTATAGTTAAAACCCATGACAGGAAACATAAACATACGCAGAGACATCGAAGGAAGAGTCATCAATTGACTGGACCCGCGACAACATCACATACAAAATAGTTAACATATACGCACCAAATCGATAAGCCGAACGACACACTTTCTTATCAAGACTTCATACCTACCTCGCAGGATATGATTACCTCATAATCGGAGGGGACTGAAACTGCATAGAGGTACTTGATAGGGACAAACAGGGAGGAAACAATCTTACAGGGAACGCGGGCGCTGCTTAAATAGTAAGGACGTGCAAAGAAACAGACATCACAGACTACTGGGTCGCGAAAAAATGCAATATTTTCTCCGCAACCTGGAGCAACGCCAGCAAAGACATACACAAGAATAGACAGAATCTACACAACAACATCCTTAGAAACAGGTGACGGCAGCATAAAACATTAACATGAATGTCACCGAGCACGTGTTGGATCACAAGATGGTCGAAGCTAAAATATCTTTGGTAGTAGGTATGGAAACAGAACCAGGTTACTGGAAAATGAACACCAGCCTCCTCCAGGATTTAGACGTAAGGGCCGAATACGAACAAATGTGGAATTAAAAACAAACGGGACAGGAAGAGATCGAAGATTGGTGGAACGCAACGAAAAACCTCACTGCGATTTTCTTCAGAAACACTGCAAAACGACAGAACAAAAAGAAAAACGAAGACGACTATACCGAGAAATCACCTCATTCTCACGTAACAAACCAACACATAATCAAGAAAATACAAAACATTAGGGCACTAGATACACAGGAAACCCGTAAATTTAAATGGAAAATTAGAGCCCAATGGCTACTCCAAGAAAATGACAACGCAGCTTTCTATGAAAGACTAAACAACAAACGCTCCACAAACCTTATCAGAAACATAAAATACAAAAACGACAAGACAGCCAACACTACCCCGGAAATAGCACAGGTTTTCCACAAACACTACACCGACCTATTCACACAAACAACCGGAGAAACGCAGGGAACAACCGAATGGGAGGACAATAATTTACCGCAAACACAGGAACACTATCAAGCATACCAAGAGAAAGAAATCACACTAAACGAAGTGACTGAAGCTATCAAATCCGTATCAAATAACAAATAAACACCCGGAATTGATGGTATACTCAGAATATTACAAGACTTTTATTCAATTAGTAGGGCCTAAACTCAGAGTCATTCAACACTTTCCTAGACACCAACCAGAATTAAAGTCAAATCAAACAAAAACCGCCTTCAAACACAAACAACATAAACGAGACTCCGCCACACTGATGGAACATAGTTACGGGACCACTTAAAAAATTCTAGGAGTCCCATTCACACACGAAGAGAGAAAACACTGCAATCGACATAATGCAAACAATACAAACAAAAATGCAAAATTGGCGTCCGAGCATGTTTTCGCTACAAGCGCGAGCTCAGATAATCAATACAATATTCTTACCATCAATGTTATACACAGCAAAAATACAACAAATCACAACGAAATGAATTAAAAAAATCGGAGTCGATGGCATTACGGTATTTTTGGAATTAACAAGCAGAAGTAGCCAGAGACGAAATGTACGGCCCAAAAACACAGGGGGGGGGGATAGGAATTTCAAATACTCTAAATCGAAAATATTAGCGGCATACATGAAAACGATTAAAAACAGTACTTCAACACGAACAACCCCAAGCTAAATGGTTCGCCAGATACTGGCTTGGAATAAAAATACCACTATTCGGCGAAACCAAAACACCGGGACCAATTACAGTAAACACAACGCGTTTCTATCCAGAAATAATGAACTACAAAACCTAAAAAACAAAGGGGAAGACATTAACCTATCATCAGATAGCCTTCTCCAAATAAACAAAATAACACCGTACACACTACAACACCCGCGACAAACCACGGAAAAAGCATGGGAAAACATACACAAACACTGCGACACCTATCCATCAAGAAGTGCTCTTGCGTGGAGAATGGCCCATGCCTTCTTCCCAACGCGGCACCAACTACACAGAAGAGGAAAAGCCCCACATGAAACATGCGTCTTTTTCCCCGGGGAAGAGACAGTCGAACATGTGCTGTACGATTTCCCGGTTGCGCAAGGAGTGTGGAATTATGTGGGAAACAAATTCAACATCCCTCTTCCCTCAAAGGAGGCCATAGTATACTTAAATATAGACACAAAACCAATAAAGAACTCACTCCTCCTCTTCACAATCAAAGAACTCCGTTACCATATATGGAAAATTAGGAAATCTCGAGCACACTCGATCCACCAACTTGGTCTACTAGACATCCTGGCTTCGGCGAGGTGCTCAATCAGCACACGAACCTCACGCTAATGGGAGAGTATAATTTCACCAGAAAATGGTGCACACCTCTCATTTTAGCGAACATACACGACGGACAACTTAGCTGTTATATTAGTACAATACCCATTTCACACTGAAACTAACGGAACTTGACAAGCTTTTCTTGCAGGGACTTTGCAGTATGGAAGATTTATGACCCTACATCGCAGCAGGAATGGCGAACACCGGATTGCCGCTGGGATGGAAGAACTACAAAGCTGCCAAGTGCTCTAAAGGTATGATTTCGGATCCTTTAGTAACTCTACTAACCTCACTTATTAGCTCATTAAAGAATTTAAAAAAAAATTCGTGCGTGTGTGTATGTATATAATGGAATAAAAAACTAACAAAAAAGTATAAAATAAAAAATACAAAAAAATTGCATTTGTGTTAATAACCTTACCCAGAAGTAACTGAGGAATAATTTATAATTTACATATTAGCCAAATTATTATTTCAAATCTAATAAGTGAATATAGATATATCAAATTAGAAATAGTTAAGAAAACGATTGAAAAGTATTAATTGTATGTATCCCCTGCTCACCGGTCACTATGGGCAAACCCACATTATTGTGGGGTAGATTGCACGGTGAACAGAAACTAGATAAGGGACTGGCACCTTTGCTAGATAGATCCTCGACTAATGTTTTAATTGTAACCCACCACTCCCGCCCTCTTCATGACCAGTTTTTTCTTCACTTTCCTTTCTGTCTTCAGGACCATAAGTTTCACCAGGATTCCCAGGCCTGCAAAGTCTAAACACCCCTCTGACTCATGCAGTGGCCAGAGCGGGCAGGGACGAAAGCGGACCAATGGGAATTTCTTAGATTCAAAGTGGTAATTTACCAAAAGGTATAAGGTATAGTTTGAGATGTGGAAGCGGAGGCTGAGAACTTAGAAAAACTGTACCTTATCAGTGAGTATGTCCTCCAACGGCCTTGGCTAAGCGATGCCCTGGTCACGGAGGACGTCTAACGAGGGTTAGATTTTGAACAATCAAGGTACTCAAACAAAATCTGCTTTTTCGCCATCGCGGACTAGAGGGATGTCTCCAAGGCTTTTCGAAGTAGTATCCGTTCCTGACGAGTTTTGCCTGTTCCAGTGTTCCAGCTCCAGGTTTCCAGATCAAGTGGAAGGGCAATAACCCAGTAGCTACCACCATCGTGGCCCAGCCACAAAGAGAGTTAACGAAGTATACTTTGGGTAAGTTTTTCCTTTAACTTTATTTTGGTGGGAACATTACACCCCACAACACCCCCACCCCTTAGACAAATTTACACTCCTGATTTATCAAAATTATATATGCCCAAATAGCCAAAGGAAAACCCTCCTCGTCTGGCCACTGGAAACCTACATCCTTTTCAGACCCCTTAAATATTCCTGCTACACCCTACAACCTTGAACGACCAAACACAATATAATTTGAAATCCCCTCAGAATATCAAGTCAACCCACGAGATGTTCTTAACACATTCATTGCCAATCACGCGATATCGCGGTATGCGAGTTCTCACCAAACGGCGGATCATGCGTTATCGCGTGGACGTCGCTAACTAAATAAAAAAAAAATAATTTGGGCATCACACGAAATTCCAATTTTCAGCTTGGCAATGAAAGTGTTAAAGGAATCTGATATTTTTAAGAATAACGAAATAACTTCGATCACTTCGTTACCCGGTAACAGATTCCAAATTACACTAAAATCAGAAAGCTCTCGTGATATCCTTCGATGGATTTGGTGTTAATGGCAAGCACATAAAGGCACAATCAGTAGGTACTCAAAGGAAAACAATTAGGGTTCAAAGAGTACCTATCGAATTAAAAGACGAATGGATACAATCAAGGTTATTTTACTACGGAAAAGACGTACAAATAACACGACATGTATATAAAGACTTCCCGGCCGCACAATCCGGAAACATTACAATTAACATTATAATGGAATCACCAGTCCCAAATATTCTCACAATCGACAGTTGGAGGTTGGCAATGAACTACCCCGGTGTTCAACAACAATGCACCAACTGCTAATCCATTCACCACAAAAGTTGGGAGTGCAAAAAAGATAAAACTATAGCAAATCCCACAAGAGAGAATGTGGAAACAAACGGGATCAATACTGAGCAAAGCAAAGAAACAGATTACCCCATCCCGAACACACCTGAAACCACTGCAAGTCCCAATCAAACAGCAGACGAACCTCATGAACCAAAAGAGGTCAGCTTTGACGATATCGTCCTGACAACACCAAACAGCGAAGAAACAACCGGGATCACTGCAACAGATGAAGCAAATCCCAACATGACCAGGTGGAAACTCGGAAACCAACAGTCGATACAGAATGTCCCAGCCTGAATGTTGAACAAGCTATCGATTCCACAAATCCCACCAGATCCAGAAAACAGTAATTATAGAAGAAATAACCACCCCAAAAATTCACAGGGTGAAAACCCCAAACACGAGAAGCAAAGGAGGAAACAAAATCATGTTTACTCTCGAACATAAATGTTTCGACGAAGCAAAGGAGAGAATCACAGAACCCACCTATATAACATTAACCGAAGGACATTATTAAGGAGGGGAAAGGCCCAATTTGAATGGGATACACAGAAAATAGACAGACCCTGACTTCGACAACAATCTTGAATCAGCATGCCGAAAGTGGCGCATTAAAAAACATCCAGAAATGGCTAAAGCCGTACTTATGGGTGAGAAAATGGTAAGGGAGGTTTGGAAACAAACAAAAAAAAATGAGAGCACACAAACATCACTACCCTTAATACACAAGAACAGATATTAACAACAATGCAACAGAGAAACATACAAGTTCTACTCATACAAGAAACGCAAATATTCTGAAGGTGATATCTTTGTTTGATTTCTTTTAAAGTGTTTATATGAGTTTCTTCTATGAGCAGGACTTATGTTTTTCTGTTGCATTATTGTCAGTATTTGATCTTGTTTTCTGGCGTTTCTAAAACCCTGTGTATTGAGGGTAGCGATGTTTATGTGTGCCCTCATTTTTTGATGGGTTTCTAATCCGCCCTTACCATTTTCTCACCCATAAGTAGGCTGTAGCCATTTCTGGATGTTTTTGGATGCCCATGTTTCAGCATGCTGTCTAAATCAGAGTCTATATCAATTTTTCATCATCATCACCATCATCAAATTTCTGCCATGTACCCTCAAGGGGTGTACAGGATATGACAGTACCACATGAAAAAATTACATCATTACTAACTTCCTATCTACAATTTTCCTCCAAATCACTGTTACTTGTCAAGACTCCAACATTATCAGATCTTATATTTCTATCGTCTAAGGCACTTTGTACCGTATCAATCCACCTATATCTTGGTCTTCCTCTGGGTCGTTTTCCTAATCTTTCCTCTCCCATTCTATTTAAGTGACCATACCATCTGAGATTAGCTCTGCTAACGCATTCCTGGATGCTGACAATGTCAAGTTCTTTCCTAATATCCTCATTTTTAATATGATATTGCCATTGATGCCATCTGTTCACACCTCTAATCTTTCTCAGGACTCTCATATCTGCGGTCTCTAGTCTTTGGTCAAGTGTTTTACTTCTGACCCAGCTCTCAGATCCATAAGTTAAAATTGGTTTGAACACAGTCTTGTATACAGCTAATTTAGTGATCCGACTAAATTCTTTCTTATTCCATATGAATTTATTCAATTGACTTCCCACGATACCAGCTTTGCTGATTCTGTTGTCTATTTCTATATTTAGTTTACCATCTTCAGTAAAAATTGTGCCTAAGTAGCTGAAATGTTTTACTTGTTCCACAGGTTCTCCATTCACAACACAGTTGACATTTTCAATGATTCTGCCTATTTTCATTGTCTTTGTCTTTTTATTGCTGACCTTCATACCATATCTATTACAACAGCTATTCAATTTAGTCAGAGAATCTTGCAGACTTGTAGCGGATTTATTTAGAAGTATAACATCATCCGCATAAAGCAAAGAGCTGACATTAACATCTCCAATTTTGATATCAGGTTTAATACCACATTCCTTCATAATGTGATCCATATAGATAATGAATAACAGAGGGGATAATGTACATCCTTGTCTCACACCAGATTTAACATTAAACCATCTTCCTGTACTTCCTTCAATTCTAACTGCTGACTCACAACTCAAATAAAGACTAAGTATTGCTTGATATAATGCCCCATTGACACCATATAACTTCAGCGTATTGAATAGCTTCTCTCTTGGCACCTTGTCATATGCCTTTTCCAAATCGACAAAACTTAAATACAGATCTTTGTTATATTCCCATGCTTTCTCGAGTATTTGTCGTAAAGTGAAGATCTGATCCTGACAGCCTCTATTTGTCCTGAATCCAGCTTGTTCTTCACCAAGCTTTTCTTCCACAATTCTTCTCAACCGTTTCTCAAGTATACTTGCATAGATCTTGCCAGGAAACACTCAGTAGAGAAATACCTCTGTAATTCTCACATTCAGTTTTATTTCCCTTTTTATATATGGGTACTATGAGAGCTATACTCCAATCATCGGGAATTCGTCCCTCTGTCCAGGCTTTCTGAACTATGCAGTGCAGCCACTGTAAGACTCTTATACCACCATACTTCAGCATTTCTGGTCGAATATCATCTACTCCTGCTGCCTTTCCACATTCCAAGCCTTTGATGGCTTTTTCTACTTCAAGTATGGATATGTATTCCTGACTGCATGCCTGGTCAGTGTTTTTTTTATCACTGTGCTGTCATCACTGCTTGTTTCATTTAGCAGTTTTTCAAAGTAATTACTCCATACTTCAAGGATATCTTTTTCTCCTGTTTTCATTTCACCTTTATCATCTCCAATTCCTTTTACAGCACTCTTTCCTCCATTCCTCAGCTTCTTCAACAACCTCCAGAAGATTTTTCCACCTTCTTGATATTTATTTTCTATATTCTTGCCAAAGTCCTCCCATGACTTCTGTTTAGCTAGTTTTACACACTGTTTAGCTTTCTTACATTTGTCTCTGTATTCTGTAAGAGACAAAGCTGACTTATTTGCCAGGAACTTTTGATATGCTTTCTTCTTTTCCTTCACTGCCTCTTTAACTTCCTGTGTCCACCAGGGAGTTCTGATTTTTTTATCTTTGCACACAACCTCACCACATGCCTCTCTGACAGAATCAATCAATCAATGTTTCCTTCAGAGTTTGCCACTGAATCTCCAAGGTTTGATTCCTGTTCTCAAACTCTTTCATTTTCTTTTCAATAATATTTCTGTATTTTAGTCTACAGTTCACATCTGAGAGCTGCTCAACTTTTATTCGCTTTAAAACTTTCTTACATGTTTTTCTTTTCAATATGAAATTCAATTTTATCCTGCTCAAGACTAAATAGTGATCACTTCCAATTTCAAATCCTCTGTACACTCTGGTGTCCTGCACCAGGGAGAAAACATCACTATCAACAATAACATAGTCAATGAGACTTTTCTTATTCCTAGCCTCTTCTCTCCATGTGAATTTGTGCACATTTTTATGTTGGAACATGGTGTTAGTAATAACCAGTCCATGTCCTGAGCAGAAATCCAACAGATATTTGCCATTATTATTAGCTTTGCTCTTTTCTCCAAATTTTCCCAAAATATTTTTGTATGTCTCACAATCATTTCCTACTCTACTATTTAGATCTCCAAGGACCAACTTTTCCTTTTTCATTGTGTCAGTTGCTTTTTCTAAAGCCTCAAAAAATTCCTCCACTTCTACCTTAGTAATATCAATTTTTACTTTATCCCATTCTAATTGGGCCTTTGCTCCTCCTTTGTAATGTCCTTGGGTTAATGTTATTTGGGTGGGCTCTGATTCTTAGCTTGGCCTCGTTGAAGCATTTGTGTTCTATATTATAGAAGATTCGACTTCTTGTGTTTGTTATTGTTGGGCTTTTTGATTTGCGAATTTTTGGAGGGGTTATTGGTGATTCTATTGTGACTGTTTTCTAGAATTCTAATGTGGGGTTTTCTGTGTTCTCTACAGTGATCCCTATTGGTTGTTGGGGTTCGTTTGCGGCATCAATAGCTTGTTCTCCATTCATGCTGGGATTTGCTGTATCGGCTGTTGCCTCCACATTGATCCCTGTTGGATCCTGAATGTCTAATATGGTCAGGATTTGCATCATGTGATGCAGTGATCCTTATTTTCTGATCTTCAGGTGTGTTCAGGATGGGGTTCCCTGTTTCATTGCTCTCCTCAACATTGGTTTTTTCCACATTCTCACTTATGGGATTTGCTAGGGATGTTCTCCTGTCTTTTGGGCAATCCCAACTTTTATGGTGTATGGAGTAGCATTTGGTACATTGTTGTTGGACGCCAGGGTAATTCATTACCAACTTCAAACCGTCGATCATAACCATATTTGGGACTGGCTTGTCCATAATCATATTTATTGTTACATTTCCCGACTGGACCGAGGGGAAGTCTTTGTACACATGTCGTGTTATTTTTGTCTCTCCCATAAAAAAAATATTTTCGCTATCCAGTCGTCTTTCATCTCGATAGGTACTCATTGGATCCTAATAGTTTTCCTTTGAATGCCGACTGCTTGTGGTTCTATGTAATGCACTTTGACACTGAATCCTTCAAGAACGATGTCCTTAGAGCTTTCTGATTTTAACGTGATTTCGTATCTGTTCCCAGGGAACGAAGTGATCCAAGTAATTTCATCGTTTTTCTGTAGAATTGAGAAGATCTCTTTCATTACATCTCTAGGGCAAATTTCATCTTCTGTCTTTATTTGAAACTGGATCGTATTCGGTCGATCAAAGTTACAGGTTATTCCAGAAATATTTGAGGAATCAATTAAAAGGTGTGGGGTTCCTGCGGTCAGAAGAGTTGTGTATACCCTTGGTAAGTGTTTAGGCATACGTCATTTTGATGATTCAGGATGGTGTGTGAAAACGTTTGAAGCCTGGGGGGGGGGTATTCCTGTATGGTGTCATGTTCCCACCAAAATAAAGTTAAATGAAAACTTACCCTGGGACTACTTCCTTAGCTCACTTTGTTGCTGGGCCACAATAACAATAGCTTCTGGGTGTTTCCCTTCCACTTGATCTGGTAACCTGGAACTGGTACTGGCCAAACTCCTCAGGAACAGATACTACTATTTCGAATAGCCTTGGAGCTCTCCCTCTGGTCCGCGACTCCGAAAAGCGTAATCCGAAAAAGTACAGATTTTGTTTGAGTACCTTCATTGTTCAAAACCTAACCCATGATAGACGTCCTCCGTGACCAGGGCATTGCTTAGCCAAGGCCGTTTGAAGGACATACTCACTGATAAAGTACAGCTAGTCGAAGTTTTCGGCCTCCGTCTCTACTTCAACTATACTTCATACCTTTTGTAACTTACCACTTTGAATCTATGAAATTCCCATTGGTCTGTTTTCATCCTTGTCCGCTCTGGCCACTGTATGAGTCAGAGGGGTTTTTAGACTTTGCAGGCCTGGGAGTCCTGGTGAAACTTATGGTCTTGAAGGTAGGAGGCAGAAAGGAAAGTGCAGAAAAAACTGGTCTTGAAGAGGGTGGGAGTGGTGGGTTACAATTAAAACATTTGGGTCGGGGATCTAACTAGCAAAGGTGCCAGTCACTAATCCAGTTACTGTTTACCGTCCAATCTACCCCAGTTACGTGGGTTTGCCAGTAAAGTGTCCCGTGAACAGGATTTACAAACGAAAAATACTTTTTTTAAAATATTATTATATCTAATGTTAGTTAATTCTAAGTCTATATATAGATACACACACAGACTTATTAGCTTTAAGTTAGTAATTTCATTAATAAACAAACTAAGCTATTCCTCAGTTACTTCTAGGTATGGTTACTAACATGTCTACACTAATACGAATTTTTTTGTACTTTTTTATTTTATACTTTTTTATTAGTTTTTTTATTCTATCATATACGTACACATATACATACTTTTTTTTTTCATGCAAATAATCTTTAATAAGCTAATAAGTAAGTTTAGTAGGGTTAGTAAAATGTTCCAAAATCATACCTTTAGAGCACTTGGTGGCTTTGTAGTTCTTTCATTCCAAAGGCCATTTTCATGGCCGCCCGAAGTTGGTCCCTTCTGCCGCGATGTAGGGTCCCAAAGTCCCTGCAAGAAAAGCTTCTCGAGATCCGTTAATTTCAATGTGTATTGTATTGTATGACCGAGATGTACTGAGATGTTATTTTCAATATATATAATATTAAAAATAACATCTCAGTTGTCCCTCGTGTATGTTCGCTAAAATGGGAGGTGTACACCATTTATTGGTGAAATTGTACTCTCCCATTAGCGTGAGGTTCGTGTGAAAGTAGTTTCTGATTGAGCACCTCGCCAAAGCCAGGATGTCTAGTAGACCAAGTTGGTGGATCGCGTGTGCTCTCGCTTTTCTAATTTTCCATATGTGGTATCGTAGTTCTTTGATTGTGAAGAGAAGGAGTAAGTTCTTTATTGGTTTTGTGTCTATGTTTATGTATACTATGACCTCCTTTGAGGGAAGAGGGATGTTGAATTTGTTTCCCACATAATTGCACACTCCTTGCGCAACTGGGCAATCGTACAGTACATGTTCTACTGTCTCTTCCCCGGGGCAAAAGACGCATGGTTCATGTGGGGCTTTTCCTATTCTGTGTAGTTGGTGCCGCGTTGGGAAGAAGGCATGGGCCATTCTCCACGCAAGAGCACTTCTTGATGGGTAGGTGGCGCAGTGTTTGTGTATGTTTTCCCATGCTTTTTCCGTGGTTTGTCGCGGGTGTTGTTGTAATGAGTACGGTGTTATTTGGAGAAGGCTATCTGATGATAGGTTAATATCTTCCCCTTGTTTTTTAGGTTTTGTAGTTTGTTTATTATTTCGGTAAAGAATCGCGTTGCGTTTAAATGTTATTGGCCCTGGTTACTGGTTTCGCCAAATAGTGGTATTTTTATTCCAAGCCAATATCTGGCGAACCATTTAACTTGGTGTTGTTCGTGTTGAAGTACTTTTTTAATCGTACTATGGTTGCCGCTAATATTTTCGACTTAAAATGTGGGAAATCTTATCCCCTTGTGTTTTTGGGTCATACATTTCGTCTCTGGCTACCTCTTCCGCTTGTTAATTCTAAAAATAACGGAATACCATCGACTACTATTTTTTAATTGTTTTCGTTGTTATTGGTTGTATCTGTGCTGTGTAAAATATTGTGGGTAGGAATATTGTATTGATTATCCGCGCTCTCGCTTGTAGCGAAAACATGCTCAGACGCCAGTTTTTCATTTTTGTTTGTAATGTTTGCGTTATGTCATTTGCCGAGAGTTTTCTTTCTTCGTGTGTGAATGGGACTCCTAGAATTTTAAGGAGTCCCGTAACTAAGTTCCATCCGTGTGGTGGAGTCTCGTTTGTATTGTTTATATGTTTTAGTGTGGTTTTCTTTTGGTTTCGATGTAGTCCTGATAGTTTACTGAATTCTTCTGTAATTTTAATGAGTGCGCGTAATGATTCCTTTTGTGTTATGATTGTCGTGATGTCGTCTGCGTGGCAGATCGTTTTGCATTCTTCATGCGATCTGCCAGGCAGACTCATCCCAACAATGCTTTCGTTCGTCTGTATGGCTTGTAAAAATGGTTCCATACATAACGTGAAGAGGGTTGGGCTAAGTGGACAGCCCTGTCTCACCCCTCTCTGTATTGTAATAGTATCCGTAATTTGGCCGTTTATTTGTAAACGTGTAGTGTTGTCTTCGTAGATTCTGTATACATTTTACTAGTTTCGGGTGATTCCCAATTTTGTTAGTGTGTCGAACATATATTCATGTTTGACGGAATCGAAGACTTTGGCTAAGTCTAGGTATACATGATAAAGAATTGTTTCTTTCTTGATTGCATTATTTATAACATCGCGTATTAGATTTAATAATAAGTGTATGCTTCGATTGGGTATGCCGCTTGTTTGATTTGACTTTATTCAGTATGTCATTGTAATTTTAATTACATTGTCTACTATTTTAGTCAATATTTTGTAGTCGGCGTTCGTTAGTGTGATTGGTCGCCAATTTTTGATTTCTTTTGTGTTGTCGCTTGTTTTTGGAATAAAGATGGTCAAGCCTCTTTTGAAATCCGCCTATATCTGGTTTTATTTAGGAGGGTGTTGAATTACTGTTAATTTAGACCCTACAATGTGAAGGAAAGTTTTACAGTATTCAATTGGTATGACATCAATGCGGGTGTTTTTTTTGTTACTGAAGGATTTAATAGCTTCAGTCACTTCGTTTAGTGTAATTTGTTTCTCTTGCCATGCTTGATGGTGTTCGAGTTTTTGCGGTAAGTTAGTGTTTTCCCATTCGATTGTTCCCTGCGTTTCTGCTGTTGTTTGTGTAAATAAGTCTGTAGTGTCGGTGAAAAGCCTGGGCTATTTCCAGGAGTAGTATTTGCGATCTTGTCGTTTTCGTATTTTATGTTTCCGATTAAGTTAGTAGAATGGTTTTTGTTTAATCTTTCATAAAAAGCCTCATTGTCTGTCTCTTGGAGGAGCCACTGGGCTCTAATTTTCCATTTGAATTTACGTTTTTCTTGTAAATCTAGTGCCCTAATTTTTTGTATTTTCTTGATTACGTGGTAGTTAAGTGACCCTGTTGGTTTTTGACGCGAGAATAAGGTGAGTTCTCGGTATAATTGTCTGCGTTTGTCTTTTTGTTCTGCCCTTTTAGGTTTTGCTGTGTTTTGGAAGAAAATCGCTTTGAAGTTTTTCATTTTGGGCCACCAATTTTGGATTTCTTTCTGTTCTGTGTGGTTTTCGTTCCATAGTAGTTCAAACTCTGTTTTTGTATCCAAATCCTGGAGAAGGCTGGTGTTCCGTTTCCAGTAACCTGGTCCTGTTTGCACCTACTACCAAAGGTATTTTGGCTTCGACCATCTAGTGGTCTGACACGTGCTCTGCGACGTTCATGTTAACATGTTTTATGCTGCCGTCACCTGTTGCTAAGGATGTTGTAGTGTAGATTCTGTCTATTCTTGTGTATATGTCTTTGCATGTATTGCTCCAGGTTGATGAGAAATTATTACTTTTTTTTGCCACCCAGTAGTCTGTTGTGTATTTCTCGACACGTTCTTACTATTTCAGCAGCACCCGAGTTCCCTGTAAGATTGTTTCCTGTTTAACTCTATCGAGTACCTCTACGCAGTTCCAATCTCTTCCGATTATGAGGTAATCATATCCTGCGAGGTAGGTATGAAGTCTTGATAAGAAAATGTGTATTTCAACTTCGATTTGGTGCGTATATGTTAACTATTTTGTATGTTATGTTGTCGAGGGTCCAGTCAATTGTGATGGCTCTCCCTTCGATGTCTCTGCGTATGTTTGTTATGTTTCCTGTCATGGGGGTTTTAACTATGATGCCTACTCCTCTTGCCCTATCTGTGCCAAAGCTCCAGAAGCTTTGGACGTGGTATCTTTGTTCAATGTTTTTGATTTCTTTTAGGGTGTTAATGTGTGTTTCTTGTATGAGCAGGATTTGTATGTTCCTCTGTTGCAATATTGTTGGTACGTGTTGCTGTTTTCTGGGGTTTCTAAAAACCTGTTTTGAGGGTCGCGATGTTTAGGTGTGCTCTCATTTTTTGAGGGGTTTCCACACCTCCCTTACCATTTTTTCGCCCATCACTGTTGCTTTAAACATGTCTGGGTGTTTTTTGATGCCCAAATTTGCGCGTGCTGCATCAAGTTTGTTGTCGAAATCTGGGTCTAGGTCGATTTCGAGTGTGTCCCATTCAAATTGGGATTTTGCCCCTCCTCTGTAATTCTCTTGCGTTAGTGTTATGTAAGTGGGCTCTGTGATTCTCTCTTTTGCCTCGTTGAAGCTTTTATGTTCGAGAGTGAACATGATTCTGTTTCCCGCTGTTTTGTTTCTTGTTGTTGTTGGGCTTTTGACCTTAATTGCTGCTTCTGTTTTTTGGGTCTCTATGGTGGGACTGGTGGAGTCGATAGCTTGTTCAGCACTCATGCTGGAACATTCTATATCGACGGTTCTTTCCTGAGGTTCTATGTTGGGATTTGCTTCATTTGTTGCAGTGATCCCAGTTGTTTCTTCGTTGTTTGTCAGGACGATATCGTCCAAACTGACCTCTTTTGGTTCCCGAGGTTCTTCTGCAGTTTTATTGGGACTTGCAGTGGTCCCAGTTGTTTCCTGATTTTCAGGTGTGCTCAGGATGGGGAACTCTGTTTCTTTGCTTTGTTCATTTTCCCCATTCTCTGTCGTGGGGTTTGCTGTAGTTGTTCTGTTATTTTTTGTGCACTCCCAACATTTGTGGTGAATGGAGTAGCATCTGGTACATTGTTGCACACCGGGGTTGTTCATTACCAATTTCCAACCGGCTATTGTGAGAATAATTGGGACTGGTGATTCCATTATCATGTTAATGGTGATGTTCCCGGATTGTGCGGCCGGGAAGTCTTTATAGACATGTCTTGTGATTTGTACATCTTTTCCGTAATAGAATAACCTAGATTGCATCCATTCGTCATGTTCTATAGGTACTACTCTTTGCACCCTAATTAATTTTCTTTGGATACCTACTGATTGTGGTTTTATCTCCACGCCATTAATGCTAAACCCATCGAGAAGAATATCACGAGAGCTTTCTGATTTCAGTGGGATTTCGAATCGGTTCCCAGGGAACGAAGTGATCCAAGTTATTTCGTTGTTTTGAAAGATACCAGAGATTCCTTTAAGGACATCTCGTGGGTTGATTTGATCTTCGGAGGGGATTTGAAACTGTAGTGTGTTCGGTCTTTCGAAGTTGTAGGGTATGCCAGGAATATTTATGGGGTCTGTAACAGGTGTAGAGTTCCGATGCTCGGAAGAATTGTGTATCCCTTTTGCGAGTTTTTGGGCAAAAATGCCATTTTCCTAATCAGGGGAGTGTTAGTTTAAAATAACTCGGGTGTGTGTGTGTGGGGGGGGGAGGATGTTCCTCTATGCTGTTGTGGGGTGTAGTGTTCCCACCAAAATAGAATGAGATAAAAGACTTACCTTGAAGCTACTTCGTTAACTCGTATTGTGGCCTGGCCATGATTGTAGTATCTTCTGGGATGTTGCCCCTCTAATCCGGAATCCTGGAGCAGGAACACTGGAACTAGTACTGGGACACGTACTGGCGAAAATCTCAGGAACAGGTACTACAAACTGGATTAGCCTTGGATCTCTCCCTCAGGTCCGCCACGGCGAAAAAGCGTAAGCTGATAAGAACAGATTTTGTTAGAATACCTTCATTTGTTCAAAACCTAACCCATCGTTAAACGTACTCCATGACCAGGGCACTTCTTAGCCAAGGCCGTTTGGAGGACATACTCATTGATAAACTACAGATAGTCGAAGTTTTCGGCTTCCGCCTCCACTTCTCAAACTATACTTTATACCTTTTGTAAGTTACCACTTTGAATCTATGAAATTCCCATTGGTCCGCTTTCGTCCCTGCCCCCTCTGGCCATTGTATGAGTCAGAGGGGTTTTTAGACTTGGCAGGCCTGGGAGTCCTGGTTAAACTTATGGTCTTGAAGGTAGGAAGCAGAAAGAAAAGTGAAGAAAAACTGGTCTTCAAGAGGGTGGGAGTGGTGGGTTACAATTAAAATATTTGGGTCGAGGATCTAACTAGCAAAGGTGCCAGTCCCTTATCTAGTTTCTCTAGTTTCTGTTCACCGTGCCATCTACCCCACCTACTTGGGTTTGCCCGTAGTGTCTGGTGAAAAGGAGTTACAAAAATTAATACTGTAATTATTAATTCTAATGTTAGTTAATTCAAATTAATATATATACTCACTTATTAGCTTTCAAATAATAATTAGGTTAAAATATAAATTATACGTTATTCCTCAGTTACTTCTGGGTAAGGTACTAATACAATTTTTTGTACATTTTTCATTTTATACTTTTTTGTTAATTTTTATATTCTATCATATACACATATGTACACACATAAAGATATATACATAATTTTTTTTTATTAGCTTATTATAGAATACGAAAATAAGGTTAGTAGGAATAGTAAAATGTTCCAAAAATCATACCTTTAGAGCATTGGTGACCTTAGTTCTTCCACCCCAGAGTTCATTTTCATGGCCGCCCGAAGGTGGTTCCTTCCGCCGCGATGTAGGGTCCCAAGGTCTTTCATACTCTAAAGTCCCTGTAAGCCAAGCTTTTCAAAAAACGGTTAGTTCAAGCGTGTATGATATGTTTTTTTTACATTAAAAATAACATCGCAGTTGTCCCTCGTGTATGTTTGCTAAAATGGGAGGAGTACACCATTTTTTGGTGAAGTTGTAGTCTCCCATTAGCGTGATGTTTGTGTGAAAGTAATTTCTGATCGAGCACCTCACCGAAGCCAGGATGTCTACTAGACCAAGTTGGTGGATCGAGTGTGCTCGAGCTTTTCTTACTTTCAATATGTGATAGCGTAGTTCTTTGATTGTGGAGAGGAAGAGTGAGTTCTTTATTGGTTTAGTGTCTATGTTCAAGTATACTATGTCCTCCTTTGAGGACAGAGGAATATCGAATTTGTTTCCCACATAATTCCACACTCCTCGCGCAACTGGGCAATCGTACAGTACATGTTTGACTGTCTCTTCCCCAGGACAAAAGATGCATGTTTCATGTAGGGCTTTTCCTATTCTGTGTAGTTCGTGCCGCATTGGGAATAAGGCATGGGCCATTCTCCACTCAAGAGCACTTCTTGATGGGTAGGTGTCACAGTGTTTGTGTATGTTTTCCCATGGTTTGTAGTTTGTACGGTGTTATTTTGTTTGCGATTTGGAGAAGGCTATCTGATGATAGATTAATGTCTTCTCCTTTGTTTTTTTAGGTTTTGTAATTTAGTTCCGATATGTGACTGAATTGTTCTGTGATTTTAATAAGTGCATGTAGTGATTCCTTTTGTGTTATGATTGCCATGATGTCATCTGCATGGCAGATCACTTTGCAATCTTCATGCGCTCTGCTAGGCAAACTCATCCCGGCAATGCTTTTGTTTGTTTGTATGGCTTGCAATAACGGTTCCATGTGTAACGTGAAGAGGGTTGGGCTAAGTGGGCAGCCCTGCCTCACCCCTCTCTGTATTGTAATAGGATCCGTGATTTGGCCATTTATCTGTAATTGTGTGGTGCAGTCTTGGTAAATTTTCTTTATACATTTTATTAATTTCGGGCTAATCCCGAATTTTTCTAGTGTGTCGAACATATATTCGTGTTTGACTGAATCGAAGGCTTTTGCTAAATCTAGGTTTACCAAATAAAGATTGGTTTCTTTTTTGTTTGCGTAGTTAATGACGTCGCGTATTAGGTTTAAGTGTATGCTTCGATTTGGTATGCCGCTGCTTTGGTTGGACTTTATTAAATATATCATTGTCGTTTTGATTCTGTTATCTATTATTTTGGTGAAAATTTTGTAGTCCGTGTTCGTTAGTGTAATTGGTCACCAGTTTGTGATTTCGTTTGTTTTTGGGATAAAAATGGTCAGGCCTCTTAAAATCCGCGCATATTTGGTTCGCATTTAGGAATGTGTTGAATAAATCTGTTAATTTAGGCCCTACTAAGTGAATAAACGTCTTGTAATATTCAATTGGTATGCCATCAATGCCTGGTGTTTTTTTTTGTTACTGTAGGAATTAATAGCTTCAGGGTCTTCGTTTAATGTGATTTCTATCACTTGGTAGGCTCGATGGTGTTCTAGTGTTTGCGGTAAGTTAGTGTTTTCCCATTGGATTGTTCCCTGCGTTTCTGGAGTTTGTGTAAATAAGCCTGTAGTGTCGGTGAAAAGCCTGGGCTATTTCAGGAGTAGTGTTGCGATCTTATCGCTTTCGTATTTTATATTTCTGATTAAGTTTGTGGAGCGGCTTTTGGTTAATCTTTCATGAAAGGCCGCATTATCTGTCTCTTGGAGGAGCCACTGGGCTCTAATTTTCCATTTGAATTTACGCGTTTGTTGAATGTCTAGTGCTCGAATGTTTTCTTGATTACGTGGTGATTCAGTGAACCCGGTTGTTTTTGACTCGAGAATACGGCGAGTTCTCGGTATAGTTGTTTTTGTGTTTTGGAAGATAATCGCGGTGAGGTTTTTCCATTTGGGCCAACAATGTTGGATTTCTTCCTGTTCTGTGTTGTTTTCGTGCCATAGTAGTTCATATTCTGTTTTTGTATCGAAATCCTGGAGAAGACTGGTGTTAAGTTTCCAGTATCCTGGACCTGTTTCCATACCCACTACCAAAGGTATTTTGGCACGACCATCTTGTGGTCTGACACGTGCTCGGCGACATTCATGTTGACATGTTTAATGTTGCCGTCACCTGTCGCTAAGGGTGTTGTTGTGTATATTCTACCTATTCTTGTGTGGATGTCTTTGCTGGCATTGCTCCAGGTGGCGGAGAAAGTGTTTCCTTTTTTCGCGACCCAGTAGTCAGTTATGTCTGTTTCTCGGCACGTTTTTACTATTTCAGTCGCGCCCGAGTTCTCTGTAAGATTGTTACCTCCCTGTTTGTCGCTATCAGGTACCTCTACGCAGTTCCAGTCGCCTCCGATTATGAGGTAATCATGTCCTGCGAGGTAGTTATGAATTCCTGATAGGAAAGTGTGTCGTTCAGCTTCTCGGTTCGGTGCATATATGTTCACTATTATTTATGTTATGTTGTCGAGGGTCCAGTCGATAGTGATGACTCTCTCTTCGATGTCTGTGTATGTCTTTTATGTTTCCTGTCATGGGGGTTTTAACTATGATGCCTATCCTCTAGCCCTATCTGTGCCAAAGCTCCAGAAGCTTTGGACGTAGTATCTTTGTTCAATGTTTTTGATTTCTTTTGGGGTGTTAATGTGTTTTTCTTGTATGAGCAGGACTTTTTATGTTCTTCTGTTGCATTGTTGTTAGTACGTTTTCTTGTTTTCTGGGGTTTCTAAACACCTGTGTGTTGAGGAACGCGATGTTAATGTGTGCCCTTATTTTTTGATGGGTTTCCAGTCAGCCCTTTGCTAATTTCTCACCCATAAGTATGGGTTTTTCCATATCTGGGTGTTTAATGCCCCACTTGCGGCATGCTGATTCCAAATTGGTGTCGATATCAATTTTGTGAGTGTTCCATTCAAATTGGGCTCTTGCTCCTCAATTATTTTGACCTTCGGTTAAGGTTATAAAGGTGGGCTCTGATATTCTTTCTTTTGCTTCATTGAAGCATTTGTGTTCCAATGTGTATATTATTTTGTTAGTGGTTTTACCCCTCGTGTTTATTGGGGTTTTGGTCTTATGTATTTTTTGGGGGGGTTATGGGTTCTTCTGTGGTTGTTTTTCCCTGGGTCTCGATGATTTCTATTTCCTCCTGTTCTATCTCTGGGTGTGCCTCCTCTGTCAGGACGACATTGTGAGATCTGACCACCTCCTTTGGCTCTTGAGGCTCCCCTACAGTTTAAATGGGATTTGTAGGGGGCTCAATTATTTGTGTGTTTACTGTGGGAACTCTATTTCTTTTTTTTTCTGTATTAGTTTCCTCTTTCTCTGTGGTGGGGTTTTCTGTAGGTGTTCTGTTGTTTTTTGGGCACTGCCAACTCTTATAGTGAATTTCATAGCACCTAGTACACTGTTGTTGGATGCTGGGGTAGTTTAGTTCCAGTTTCCAACCGGCTATTGTGATAATATTTGGGACTGTTTTTTCCATTATCATGGTTACGGTTACGTTTCCCGACTGAACGGAGGGAAAGTCTTTGTAAACGTGTCGGGTTATTTTAACCTCCTTTCCATAAAAGAATAAGGCTGATTCTAACCATTCATCTTTCAACTCGATAGGTACACGTTGGATCTTGATTGTCTTTCTATAGGTACCAATTACCTGCGGCTCTATGTAAAGCCCTTTTATACTGAACCCTCCAAGAAGGATGTCTCTGGATCTTTCAGTTTTCAACGTTACTTGGAATCTGTTCCCAGGGAACGAAGTTATCAAAGTGATTTCATCATTTTTTTTGGAGGATTGTGAATATTTCAATCAACAATTCTCGAGGGCAAATTTCTTCTTTTGTGGGGATCTGGAACTGGATCGTGTTTGGATGATCAAAGTTAAAGGGTACCCCTTTGAGACTTGAGAAATCAAATAAAGGTTTGGGGTTCCATCGTTCAGGGGGGTTGTGTATTCCTTTGGTTAGGGTTTATGAATATGATATTGTCATTGTGTTGGTGTCGTGTTCCCTCCAAAAATAAAATTAAAAAGAATCTTACCCTGGGACTACGTCTTTCTCACTTTGTGGCTGGGCCACAACAAAAAAAATCAGCTTCTGGGCTGTTGCCCTTCCACTTGGAACCTGGGTCCCGGGTACTGGAAAACGGGTTACTGGAGCTGGTTCAGGAAACACTGGAACTTCTGGAAACTGCAAACTTCTTTAGAACAGGTACTACAAACTGGACTTAGTCTGGAAGCTCTCCATCAGGTCCGCGACGGCGAAAAAACCCAAACTGCTATGCACAGATATTACACTTTGGTCTTAGCCAAAAGGCCGAGAAGCGAACTTGCCATATCTGGGTGTTTTTTGTTGCCCCACTTACGGCATGCTGAGTCTAGATTGGTGTCGAAGTCGGGGTCGATATCTATTTTGTGAGTGTCCCATTGGAATTGGGCCTTTGACCCTCCTTTATAATGCCCTTCGGTTGAAGTAATAAAGATGGGTTCTGATATCCTCCCTTTTGCTTCACTGAAGCATTTGTGTTCCAGTGTGAACATGATTGTGTTTGTTGTTTTGCCCCTGGTGTTTGATGCTGTGTTTATTGTGTTTTTTACCTTATGTATTTTTGGGGGGGGTTATTGCTTCTTCAATAACTTTTTCCTGGGTCTCTGTGGTGGGCTTTGGGGAATTGGTAGCTTCAGTATCGATTGTTTCCTCTGTCCCAGTTGTTTCCTCGTTTGTCAAGACGATGATGTAAGATCTGACTTCTTTTTTCTGAGGTTCTTCTGCAGGACTTGCAGAGGTCTCAGTTTTTTCCTGATTTTCAGGTGTACTGAGGGTGGCGAAATCTGTTTCGTTGTTTCCCTAAATATTTGTTGTTTCCATTACCTTGGGTTGTTTTTTGGTTTTTAGGGCATTCCCAACTTTTATGGTGGATTGAGTAGCATTTTGTGCATAGCTGATGGACTCGTGGGTAGTTCATAACCAGCTTCCACTCTGCTATCGTGACACTATTTGGGACTGGCTTGTCCATAATCATACTTATTGTCACATTATCTGACTGGGACGGGAAGTCATTATATACGTGGCGAGTTATTTTTATGTCCTTTTCATATATAAAAGCTTTCTGGCGAATCAGCCATCCTTTAATTCCATAGGTACTATTTGTACCTTAATGGTTTTCCTTTGTAGGCCAAATCCTTGTGGTATTATCTGGTGTCCATTAAAATTGAAACCTTCGAGAAGGATATCTTTGGAGGTTTCTGTTTTCAAAGTCAATTGGTATCTGTTCCCAGGGAACGAAGTGATCCAAGTGATTTCGTCTTTTTCTTCAGGATTTCGAATACTGTTTTCAGAACCTCTCGAGGGTTGATTTGTTATTCGGTGGGGATTGAAATTGTATAGTATTCGGTCGTTCAAAGTTGAACGGAATACCTGGGGTATTGGTTTACTCTACCGAAAGGTACAGGGTTCCGTTGTTCAGAAGAACAGTTTGTTGCTTTTGATAGTGTTTGTGCGTATGAGAGCATGTTGTGTTCTGTTTAGAATAAACCTGGGGTGGGGGTGTTCTTTGTGGGGTGGGGTGTTCCCGCCAAAATGTTATAACGACATAGAACACTTACCCTGCAGATACTTCGTTAACTCGCTTTGTGGCCTGGCCATGCCAAAAAAGTATTTTCTGGCCTGTTGCCCTTCCAAACCGGATACCGGGCGCCTGGAACACTGGATCTAGTACTGGGACAGGAACGCTGGAACACTCGTGTTGGCGAAAAGACAGGTACTACACTCCGGATTAGTCTGGAAGCTCTCCCGCAGGTCTGCGACGGCGCTGATCTGACTGATCTGATTGATTTTTGACTGATCTTCATCTTGATTGCGGAGTTGTTGTTGTTTTTCAGTGAGTTCAGACGTGTTTATCAGCGCTCCTTGTAGTAGTACAGCGTGAAGTTAAGTTTTGTTTTTAATTGTTTTTAATGTTTAATTCAGAGTTATTTCAACACTGAAATTAAATAGTGATTATTTGATGCGCCACCAGCGTGCTCGAACATCAGAGCAGGTAAGACTTTTTCCTTTCAACTTCAAAAATATTTTCCAGGTTCTCTCCTGTTTCCCGCCCAGTACAACACTCGGTGGTTGAAGGGACAAGGCAGGTCCTTTCCCCCACTTCAAGTCTACATTATGGATTCACCATATGAAGATCTCTCCTTCAAGGAACTTCTCGCTATCTTTCGGCAAATAGGCAACATCTTGCACACAAAATGGCCAGGAAAGGTAGAAATTCACCAGATTATGGAGGTCGAGAATGAAGACCCTCGAACCTCCGAACTTTCTGCTCGCCCTACACATGACAGCGTCAATTCCTCCGCTACAGCTGACACAGACGATAATGATTACCAAGAAGTCAGCAGAAAGAAGAGGAAGAAAGAGTCTCTTGCTGCAGAACAAGAAATTGTCTCTCAAATGGACACATCAGCACAATCTAGTGCAAGCACTGAGACAACTATACCAATACAGCCCAAAGAGAGGATCCCACCAGTAGTACTGCGATCTAAAGAAAAGTGGTCGTTGCTTGCAGAGACGATGAAGAAAAGCAACATCAAGTTCTCGTCAGCCAAAAACACAGATGACGGAGTACGTATACAGCCTGAAGGAACAACGGACTACCGCCAGTTAACCAGACTTATGGACGATCATAAAATTCCATACCATACTTACCAACTTAAGAGTGAAAAGAACCTCAAGGTAGTGATCAGAGGTTTGGTAGAAGACATAACAACCGACGAAATAGCTACTGACCTCAGATTACAAGGCTTGGAGCCAGTCAAGATTTCGCGAATGTATCGCGCAGACAAGCGTCCCATGCCTCTGGTCTTAGTAGAGATCAGTAAAGACCAGAGGGAAATTTACGATCTTAAAATAGTCTGCAACTTGGTCATCAAGACCGAACCACTACGAAGAAAGGCATCGGCTGGTCAATGCCATCGCTGCCAAAAATTTGGGCATGCGCAAATGCTATGCAGAGCAGACTACAAATGTGTGAAGTGCGGTGGCAACCATCCCTCGCACACTTGCGTCAAGCCAAAGACCACACCTGCTAAATGTGCGAACTGCAGTGGCCCACACCCTGCAAACTACAGGGGTTGCACTCTCCACCCATCCAACCTTCAAAAGCCTAGACAGGAATTAACTCAGCCCACTCAGAAAAATACTGTGAGATCCGTGCCTGAATTCCAAGGGCGGAAAGTTACACCAGACAAATCCTATGCTTCTGTGGTTTCCTCGAGTAACACTAAGGTACTCCCTACAACTAGCAGTCCAAATTCTTCAGCAATACTCGCTGCCTCACTTGGGGAGATGCTAATGGCCTTCAGCAAAACAAATCCAAGCCAGGCCGATACCAACAAATTCCTTCGGAATACTCAAGTCATCTTCTCCATGATTAATGACTAATCCGGCTTTAACATCAAATTCTATGCAGATAATATTCTGGAACGCAAACGGTCTCAACAGCAAAATTTTGGAATTACAGGAGCTTACAGATCATTTACAAATTGATATTCTCCTCATTAACGAAACACACCTACGTCCCTGCGATAATCCCAAACTCAGAAACTACTCGTTACTTAGAAATGACAGACTTAATGCCAGAGGTGGAGGCACTGCCATCTTTGTCAGAAAAAACATTCGCTATAATGAGACTAAGAAGATTACTACATCTAACCTCGAGGAGACGGGCATAGAAATTCTTACCAACAATGCAGGCAGCTTAAAGATTTTTTCTGTATACAACCCCCCTGGCAAACCTCTACTCCCCTCTGATCTCTCTCAGCTACTAGATACAAATGAAGCAGTAATTGTAGCTGGAGACCTCAATTCCAAGCATCCTTTATGGAACAGCAAAAGCTTTAATAACAACGGAATGATCCTCTATAACTTTTCCTTGAAGAGAAATATCGTTATTGCAGGCCCGATTGAGCCAACACACTACGGAGCGATCGGCAGACCTGATGTTTTAGATATTGCTATTTTTAACAATATTTCTCATCATTTCCGACTTCAAGTGATTGACGAGCTAAGCTCAGATCACAATCCAGTACTCTTAAGTTTAGGGGAGGAGCCTGAGCTCATTCCCAGCCATTCCCACACAAACTTTGCAAAATTCAAGACTAAAATGAACACTATCATAGACTCAGTACCGACTATTTCCACCCGTGAAGAAATTGACGCGGCAGTCAACAATCTTGAATCTAAAATACAGGCTGGCTTATCCGCAGCTTGCTCTACTTCTACCCCAGCTCAAGTCAACCTACTTCCTGCAGAAATCCTTGCTCTGATAAGGAACAAAAACAGGCTCAGACGCCGCTATCACAACACGCTATCTCCGCAAGACCGTCGAGAACTAAACAGAGCGTCCAACCTAGTCCGTTACGCTTTAAAAGATCACAGAAACCAGCAATGGGAAAGAAAACTCTGTTCTCTCAAAACTGAAGATAATTCTCTGTGGAAGTTGACTAAAGCTCTCCGTACAGATCGCTCTAACATCCAGCCCATTCACGGAGAAAGAGGCCTTGTTTACAGAGATAACGAAAAAGCGGAAGCGCTCGTTCAAGCCCTGCAACTTCAGTGCCGTCCTAATTATGCACAAGCGGATCTAGTCTTCATAGAAAAGATACATCGTAGGGTACGTTCTGTACTTCGGCGATCTTGTAGCTGTGAAAATATCTGCCCCACCTCACCTAAAGAGGTCTATTCAATTATTAGGAAGCTTAAAAACAAAAAAGCCCCTGGCCCGGACGAAATTACCAACAAAACAATTAAAGCCCTCCCACACAAAGCTGTCATGCATTTAGTAGCGATTATCAATGCAATTCTGAGAATTCATTATTTCCCCTCAAGATGGAAACAAGCCGATATTTTCCTTATTCTCAAGCCTGGTAAAGCGCCTCAGATGCCACAAAGCTATAGACCCATCAGTCTTCTATCATGCCTAGGAAAAATAGCAGAAAGAGTCATTCTCAACCGACTTAATGAGGAGGTGAATAAAAATCACATAATTCCGAAAGAACAATTTGGCTTCCGTACTGGACATAGCACTACACAGCAAATTCACAGACTGACTGAGTTCATCACTACAGGCTTTAACTGGAAACAGCACACAGGAGCTATCTTTCTTGATGTTGCAAAAGCTTTCGATACTGTATGGCACAAAGGTCTCATCTACAAATTAATTGCAGCCAACATCCCTCTTTATCTTACCAAAATTATTAACTCCTTTCTACAGGACCGTAAAATTCAGGTTAAGTTGCGTGGAATTAGATCATCACTGAAAAAAATCACTGCTGGTGTCCCTCAAGGTTCGCTGCTCTCACCGCTTCTTTTTAACATCTTTGTTTCTGATGTTCCTAGCACATCACTAACCACTATAGCTAGTTATGCAGATGATATGGCTATTCTCAGCAGATCTCTCAGGCCTAATATAGCTACTCAGCGATTACAAACTGCAGCAACAAATTTAGAAGACTGGTTCAAAAAATGGAGAATATCTGTAAATGCCGATAAAAGCACTGCCATTCTTTTCACAAGAAGACAAGCATCTCATGTTGGAGAAGTTAAACTTTTTAACACAGCCATCCCATGGAGATCTAGCACCAAATATCTAGGCATTCAACTTGATAACCGTTTAAACTTTAACTCCCACATAGTTTACGCATGCAAAAAAGCAAACTCTGCAATAGTACAACTCTATTCTCTGCTCAATAGAAGAAGCCAAGTCAGTACTGATAACAAACTACGGATCTACAAAACAATTATCAGACCATCGTTAACTTACGGATCGCCGGCCTGGAGTCACACTTCCGCCACTAACATCCAAAAGCTACAAGTTATACAAAACAAGTGCCTCCGTATGATCTTCAACGCTCCGTGGTTTGTAAGAAATACTCTCTTACATCGAGATGCCGATATTCCAGATATTTCCACTTTCCTCCATAACAGTGCTGCTGCTTATTTTGCCAAAGCAGCTGTTCATCCAAATCAACTCATTCAAGAGTCATCTAATTATGACGAACACGATAGGTGGAAACATAAGCGCCCGAAAGCTGCTTTGCTTATCGATTCTGGTACCTCCGTACAACCCTAAATAGGGTGAGCCAGGTGCTCGCTAACACTTAATACAAGACTATTCCATACCGATTAAGGGATAGAAGTCCAAGGGACTGTAATCCATCAAGCCATATCAGGTTATCAGGTTATCTGATAACTGTTAAGTTAACTTCTGTGGCTTGATGGATGTCAATCCCGTGGATTCTGATCCCGTTATCGGTATGAAAAAGACTAATTTTAAAGGTTAGCGAGCACTCGGCTCACCCTGATTAGGGCAATGCGGAAGCGCCTGAGCCGAAAGGTAGTGCAGCTTTCGGGCGCTTAGAAAACTCCTGAATGAGTTGCTTGGAATGAAAAGCTGCTTAGGTGAAAAAGTAGCGGTAGTGTTACGAAGCAATGTGGAAATATCTGGGATATCAGCATCGAGATGCAGGAGAGCATGTCATTGGGTGATCATGGAGAAGATGACTTGAGTATTCCAGAGGAATTTCTTAGTGTCGGCTTGGCTCGGGTTCATCTTGCTAAAGGCCATTAGCATCTCCCCTAGTGAGGCAGCAAGAATCTGTGCAGAATTTTCACTGTAAGCTGTCCAGGCTACTGGTAAAATCTGCGGAGAGACCGCAGAAGCGTATGTTTTATCGGCGGGAACACTCCGCACTGTGACTTCCGGCGAAGGTTTCGTGTCTTGAATCTCGGTTGGCGGAGCCAACGCCGCTCTTGTCTTCCGTAGGTTAGATGGGTGAATTGAGCAGCCTTTAAAATTTGCTGGATGGGGGCCGCCACAATTCGCACATTTAGCAGGTGTAGACGATGATTTTGTGCAAGTGTGCGAGGGATGGTTGTCACCACACTTTACACACATGTAATCTGCTTTACATAACTTTTGTGCATGCCCAAATTTTTGGCAGCGGTGGCATTGACCGGCGGATGCCTTTCTTCTGAGTGGTTCGGTCTTGATGACTACGTTGCACCCGAACTGATAAGAACAGATTTTGGTTGAGTACCTTGAGTTGTTCAAAATCTAACTCCTCGTTAGACGTCCCCATACACACAGACAAGGAAAAGGCAGAAGCCCTCATAGACAACCTGGAGGAGCAGTGCAGTCCATCGTACAAAAGTTAACATTAATTTCATCTATAAAGTTCATCGCCATGTCAGGAAAGCATTAAATCTCAGATACCTCAGAACCCATCTCCCCCACTACCCCAGGGGAAATAACCAAAATCATAGCAAAACTGAACAACAAAAAGGCTCCAGGCCCTGATGGCATCACCAACAGAACACTAAAGTTGCTTCGAAGAAAAGCAATAATACATATTGTTAATATAACAAACGCGATCATCAGATTTCAGCACTTCCCGACAACCTGGAAAACAACAGATATCATACATATAAAAAAGGCAGTCAAGAATCCTCAACTTCCAGAAAGCTACAGACCCATTAGCCTCTTATAAAGTCTTGGAAAAGTCACTGAAAAGGTTATACTGACAAGACTACAAGTAATCACTGATAAGCTCGGAATTATCCCAAACGAGCAATTCGGATTCCGCAGAGAACACTCCACAGCACAACAAATACACCCTCTGGTAGAATACATAGCAGGAGGTTTTAACTGGAATCTCCAGACGGCTGCAGTCTTGGAGATTTTTGGAGGCTTGGAGAGGTCAGGTAGTTGATCAGGTATTGATCAGTGAAAGTTAGAGTGAAGGTAAGGTAAGGTAAATATAAAGATTGAGACAGGTGATCAGAAATTTTAGGTAAGTAGGTAAGGTAAGGTAAAGGTAAAAGACTAGTCTTAATCATCATGAGCACTCCTTACGATTAACTAGACTTTAAGCAGCTACTTGCAATTTTCCGACATGTAGGAAACCTCCTACATACAAAATGGCCAGGTAAAGTAGAGATCCATCAAATCGCGGAAGTCGAATCTGAGGACTATCAACCTTCAGAACCTCTCCCCACCAAATCTCAGGATGAAACAAGGGACAACAACCCAGCCACAGATACTCAGACTCCGGAAGAACCAGACGACTACCAAACGGTGAGCAGAAAAAAGCGACGAAAAGAGACACCACCCGAAGAACTGGAACACCAGCCAATGGACACAGTGGCACAGATCAAAGAACGAGTCCCGCCGGTAATCTTACGAGACAAAAAACAATGGTCGAGAATTTCGGAGGCCATGAGAAATTCCGAGATTAAATTCAAAACAGCCAAAAACTCCGACGAAGGAGTCCGTATCCAGCCCGAAGGGACAGACTACCGTCGGCTAACAAAGTTGACAGACGAGCTAAAGACCCCATACCACACTTTCGAACTAAAAAGCAAAAAGAACCTAAAAGTTGTCATTAGAGGACTGGTAGAAGAAATCACTTCCGAAGAAATAGCCATCGACCTTAGATCTCAAGGACTGGAGCCCATAAAAATATCAAGAATGTACCGGGCAGACAAACGTCCCATGCCGCTGGTTCTCGTGGAAATTAATAAGGAACAAAGAAGGATTTACGATCTCAAAACAGTTTGCAATCTCAGGATTAAAACAGAACCACTCAGAAAGAAAGCAACAGCAGGACAATGCCATCGCTGCCAGAGATATGGGCATGCACAGAAACTGCAGAGCAGAGTACAAATGTGTGAAGTGCGGGGACAGTCACCCTACTCACACATGCTCCAAACCACGCACAACTCCAGCCACATGTGCAAACTGCAGCGGCCCACACCCAGCCAACTATAGAGGCTGCACTCTCCACCCAGATAACCTGGCAAGCAACAGAAAATCAGGCACTCCACCAGCTCAAAAACGTGCAACACCCCTTGAAGATATCAATCAGCGAACATCACACAGCTCATATGCTGCAGCAGTCACCTCAAAGGCTAAATCAGCAGAATCTATGCCCAACAGTCAAAACACAGCTGCTATCCTTGCTGCCACCCTAGGGGAGATGCTAACGGCTTTTAGCAAGACCAACCCCAATCAGAGTGATACGAACAAGTTCTTAAAAAACACTCAAGTCATCTTCACAATGATAACCAATGAATAATACACCTGGTTCGAACAACTTCATACAGATCGCATTTTGGAATGCGAACGGCCTAAACAACAAACTCCTGGAACTACAAGAATTTACAGCAAGACATAGAATAGACATCCTCTTAATCAACAAGACGCACCTTCGGCTATGCGACAACCCCAAACTAAGGAACCACGCACTACTAAGGAATGACAGACTCAATGCCAGAGGAGGTGGAAAGGCTATCTTTGTAAAAAGAGACATAAGATACAATGAGATCAAGAAGACAACGACTACCCACCTGGAAGAAACTGGAATTGAGATAAACACCAACAATGCAGGTAACCTAAAGCTATATTCAGTCTACAACCCTCCAGGCAAACCACTACTAACCTCTGATCTCTCCCAGCTCCTCGACACAAATGAAGCAACAATTGTAGTGGGAGACCTAAATGCCAAATATCCTGCATGGAACAGTAGGAACTCCAACAACAATGGGAAGAGCCTACACACGTTCGCTATGAAAAGAAACATCATCATAGCAGGTCCCGCCGAACCAACACACTACAGACCGCTGGGAAGACCTGATGTGCTGGATATAGCCATTTTTAGGAACACCTCGCACTAATTCCAGTTACAGGTAGTCAATGATCTAAGCTCCGACCACAATCCGGTACTACTAAGCCTAGGCAGGGAAACAGAAATCATCTCCAGGCAGTCCTCCACAAATTTCAAAAAGCTGAACGCTATCCTCTGCAATCTCACAGGACCCGTTCCGACCATCTCCTCACCTAAAGAAATAGATACAACGATCAGAAAACTGGAAAGCACAATCTAAGCTGGCCTAGCAGCAGCTTCCACCGTTACCACTCCAGCTCAAGCCAACCTGCTTCCAGAAGAGATTCTAAAGCTCATCCGCAGCAAAAACAGGATCAGATGCCGTTACCATACAACACTATCCCCCCAGGATAGACAAGAGCTAAACAAACCTTGTTCGATATGCGATCAAAGATCACAAAAACCAGCTGTGGGAGAAGAAGCTAAGCTCCTTAAACACGAAAGACAACTCATTGTGGAAAATGACGAAAGCCCTTCGCAGCGACTGCCCCAACATTCAGCCAATCCAGGGAGAAAGGGGCATGGCCTACCGAGACGACGAGAAAGCAGAAGCCTTCGCGGATGCCCTGGAACTGCAATTCAGACCCAACTATGCGCATCCAGACTTGCACTTCATTGAAAAAAATACACAGGTATGTCCACTGTGCACTCCATCAAACCAGCAGCCAAGACAATACAAGCTATGCTACACCAAAGGAGGTACATCAAATCATCAAGAGCCTCAACAGAAAGGCCCCAGGTCCTGACGAGATTTCAAACCAAACCATAAAAGCACTCCCCATAAAACAGGTATGCATCTAGTGGCGATCATCAACGCAATGCTCAGACTCACCTAATTCCCCACTCGCTGGAAACAGGCAGATGTAATCCTCATCCACAAACCCGGAAAAGCACGTCAATTCCCCCAGAACTACAGACCTATCAGCCTCCTATCAAATCTGGGAAAAATCGCGGAAAAGATAATTCTGAACCGCCTACAAAATGAAACGGACAAGATCGACCTAATCCCAAAAGAACAATTCGGATTTCGCAAAGGCCAATGCACAACCCAACAGGTCCAGAGAATTATAGAATTCATAACTACTGGATACAACTGGAAACAACACACAGGTGCAATCTTCCGGGATGTGGCGAAAGCCTTTGACAAAGTATGGCACAAAGGCCTCATCCACAAACTATTAGCTGCAAAATACCCATTAAATCTAGCAAAAATCATAGAATCCTATCTGAAAGACCGAAAATTTCAAGTTAAGCTACGTGGCCTCAGATCCTCCATGAGAAGCATCACAGCAGGTGTCCCGCAAGGCTCCCTCCTATCGCCGCTACTCTTCAACATTTTCATCTCAGACCTACCAAACACAGTATCAACTACCACAGCCTTCTATGCAGCCGACATGGCAATACTGACCAGATCACTCAGGCCACACTTAGCCACACAACGACTACAAGACGCAGCAACAAATCTTGAATGGTTTCAGAAATGGAGGATAGATGTCAACGCCGACAAAAGTACTGCCATACTATTCACAAGAAGGAAAAGAACCCACCACGGAGCAGTCACGATGTTTAACACTGATATCCCATGGCAAAAAGAAGTCAAATACCTGGGTATCAAACTGGATAACCGACTCAGATTCAACTCCCACATCTCACATGCCTGCAACAAAGCCAACTCAGCAATAGCTCAACTCTATCCGCTACTCAACCAAAGAAGCAAAGTCAGTACAGAAAACAAACTAACAATATACAAGACAATCATCAGACCCATATTAACGTACGGATCGCCGGCATGGAGCCACACCTCCCCCAGCAACATCAAAAGATTACAGGTACTACAAAATAAATGCCTCCGAATGATCTTCGACGCCCCGTGGTTTGTTAGGAATGCTCTCCTCCAGCAAGACGGAAACATGCCAGACATACCTTCATATCTCAACCAGACGGCAACCAAGTACTTCGCCCAGGCATCACTCCACCCCAACCAACTCAATTCGTGATGCATCAAATTATGATGAAAAGGACAGATGGAGACACAAACGTCCGAAGGCAGCTCTGATCATCGCTTCACACGATTCTACACAGCCCTAATTCGGGCGAGCCATGCGCTCAAAAAAATTTCTCATATCGATAATCACAATCTAGCGATGAAGGGATAAAAGTCCAAAGGGACTGACGTCCATCTCGCCATTTAAGTTAACAGTTAACAGCTGCAGTCTTCATCGACATAGCGAAGTCCTTTGATAAGGTATGGCATCAGGGACTTCTCTACAAAGTTATACAATTTAACTTACCAATAAAACTAGTCGAACTCATTAAAGCATACCTAAATGACAGACATGCAAATCCAACTAAATGGAACAGTGTCATCCAAACGCAAGATCCGTGCAGGCGTGCCACAGGGTTCCCTCTTAGCACGTCTACTGTTCTCGATCTATACAGCTGATATCCCCCAAAACCCGAAAAATATCATTACAGCATTATACGCGGATGACACCGCGATACTTTCAAGTTCTCGCAGCCCTCAGCTAGCAATTAGAAGGCTGCAAGGCATCATTAACACACTAGAAACTTGGCTAACAGAGTGGAGGATCCAGGTAAATCCCCTGAAAAGTTCTGCTGTGCTGTTCTCCAGAAGAAAGTCACCAGCAAGTATGACATCAAGCTCCACGGACTCAAGATCCCATGGGTAACAGAAGTAACATACCTTGGTGTGAAACTGGATAGCAAACTGCTATTTAGTAATCACATCAAACTAACAGGAGTGACGACATCTAGAGTAATTGCACAGCTCTACCTCCTGATCAACCGCAAAAGCAAACTAGATGTAAGAAACAAGCTAACGCTGTACAAAATTGTAATTCGCCGAGTTATCACCTACGTCTCTCCAGCATGGAGTCATACCTCAGAAACCTACATACAAAAACTACAAAGAATCCAGAACAAGTGCCTAAGAATGAATCTAGATGCCCCATGGTACATAAGAAACTCCCAGATCCACCGAGAAGTAAACATCCCTTACATCCGCTCGCATCTCCACGACTTAGCTGAGAAATTCTTTTCCAAGGCAACCCTGCACTCAAATCCACTGATCAAAGAAGCCAACAACTACAGTGAAGCAACACACTGCAAATACAGAAGACCAAAATCTATTCTACTACACATCGAACTTCACTAACTTCAGGCCCCAAGAGGGAGAGCAGGTAGCTGAATAATACCTCATTCACAGTATCACTTATGGAGATAAAGGGGAAAAAGAAAAGCAATTTTGCTTCACCCATCCAGGCAGTAACGTTATGCGTGCGACGTCCCCATGACCAGGGCACTGCTTAGCCAAGGCCGTTTGGAGGACATACTCATTGATAAAGCACAGTTAGTCGAAGCTTTTGGCACCGCCTCCACTTCTCAAACTGTACTTTATACCTTTTGTAACTTACCATCTTGAATCTATAAAACTCCAATTGGCCCGCTTTTGTCCCTACCCACTCTGGCCACTGTATGAGCCAGAGGGGTTTTTAGACTTGGCAGTCCTGGTGAAACTCATGGTTTTGAAGGTAGGAGAAAGAAAGGAAAGGGAAGAAAAACTGGTCTTGAATAGGGTGAAAGTGGTGGGTTTCAATCGAAACCGTTGGGTTGAGGATCTAGCTAGCGAAGGGGCCAGTCCCTTCTCTAGCTTCAGTTCACCTTGCAAACTACCCCACTTACGTGGGTTTGCCCGTAGACTGCCTGGTGAACAGGAGTTAACCAATTCAAACTAATAATTTTTATTCTAATGTTAGTAAATTAAAACAATATACAGGGTGTTCGGGATAAATTTGACAGTTTCGTAAGGAAAAAGAAAATCTTCTTTGTATCTATTAAATTTAATGAATTGACAAAAAAAACATTACAGGCAGAGTTAATTACAATACTATCAACAAGATTTACTCAAAATAACCACCATTAGCATCGATCACAGCTTCAATTCTGCTTCGGAACCTCGAACAAGCTGATGCTACAGTCTCCCTGGGAAGGGCCGCAAAAACTGTTTTAATTTTATCCATTAACTGGGCTTTTGTATTACTGGAAGTGCGATTGGTGTCTTTTTCAACTGCGCCCCATACAAAATAATCCATGGGGTTAAGGTCTGGGGAGTTTGGAGGCCAAACATTTGGACTGGTGAAGTCGTAGAAATTTTCAGACAACCATTTTTGACTTTTCCCAGAGGTGTGGCAAGGGGCCGAATCCTGCTGCCATACATACGGCCTACCATTGGCTACCCTTGTTATCCAGGGCTTGACTACAGTTAGCAACTCCACGAACAAAGCCCGAATTCCAATGCCAGGGTTCTTCAACACCTGTTCCTGCAGATTTGCGAGGAATTCTGCTGTACGAACGCAATCAGATCGTCTGCTAGGGATCTTTCTTCTTGCTACATCCTCGTAGTCACCATTGCAAGTCTCTAGTTCATGCCTGATTGTTCTAGTACATGCCTGATTGTATATATATATGCAAACATATATATATACATATATACACACACATATGCATACATAACTGAATTTTTTTTTTTATTGTAAAATATATTCTATAGAAAGCTAATAAATAAGGTTTATGTGTATGTTTGCTAAAATGGGAGGTGTACACCTTTTTTTGGTGAAGTTGTACTCTCCCATTAGCGTGAAGTTTGTGTGAAAGTAATTTATGATCAAGCATCACGCCGAAGCCAGGATGTCTACCAGACCAAGTTGGTGGATCGAGTGTGCTCGAGCTTTCCTTACTTTCCATATGTGGTAATGTAATTCTTTGATTGTGAAGAGGAGGAGTGAGTTCTTTATTGGTTTAGTGTCTATGTTCAAGTATACTATGTCCTCCTTTGAGGGAAGAGGAATATCGAATTTGTTTCCCACATAATTCCACACTCCTTGCACAACTGGGCAATCGTACACTACGTGTTCGACTGTCTCTTCCCCATGGCAAAATACGCATGGTTCATGTGGGGCTTTTCCTCTTCTGTGTAGTTCGTGCCGCGTTGGGAAGAAGGCATGGGCCATTCTCCACGCAAGAGCACTTCTGGATGGGTAAGTGTCGCAGTGTTTGTGTATGTTTTCCCATGTTTTTTCCGTGGTTTGTCGCCTGTATTGTAGTTTGTACTGTGTTATTTTGTTTGCGATTTGGAGAAGGCAATCTGATGGTAGATTAATGTCTTCTCCTTTGTTTTTTTGGATTTGTAGTGTATCTAATATTTCTTTGTAAAATCGTGTTGTTTAGTGTTATTTGTCCCGGTGTTCTGGTTTCGCCGAATAGTGGGATTTTTATCCCTAGCCAATATCTGGCGAACCATTTTGCTTGGTGTTGTTCGTGTTGGAGTACTTTTTTTTTATAGTTTTAATGGATGCCGCAAGTATTTTTGATTTAAAGTGTGGGAAGTCGCACCCTCCCTGTGATTTTGGGCTGTACATTTCGTCTCTGGCTACTTCTTCCGCTTGGTAATTCCAAAAGTAACGAAAGCCATCGACTGCCATTTTCTAATTGTTTTTGTTGTGATTTGTTGTATTTGTGCAGTGTATAATATTGTTGGTAGGAATATCGTATTGATTATCCGGGCTCGCGATTGTAGCGAAAACATACCCGGACGCCAATTGTGCATTTCTGTTTGTATTGTTTGCCGATATTTTTCTTTCGTCCTGTATGAATGGGACCCCTAGAATTTTAAGGGGTCCCGTGATAATGTTCCATCCCTGTAGTGGCGTTTCGTTCGTGTTATTTGTGTTTCAACGCTGTTTTCTTTTGATTTAATTTTAAACCCGATATGTTACTAAATTGTTCTGTGGTTTTAATGAGTGCATGTAGTGATTCCTTTTGTGTTATGATTGCCGTGATGTCGTCTGCATGGCAGATCGCTTTGCAATCTTCATGCGCGATGCCAGTCAAACTCATCCCGGCAATAAGTTTGTTTGTTTGTATGGCTTGCAACAACGGTTCCATGCATAACGTAAAGAGGGTCGGGCTAAGTGGGCAGCCCTGCCTAACCCCTCTCCGTATTGTAATAGGATCCGTGATTTGGCCATTTATCTGTAATTGTGTGGTGCTGTCTTTGTAGATTTCTCTTATGCTTTGTATTAGTTTCGGGCTAATCCCGAATTTTGTCAGTGTATCGAACATGTATTCGTGTTGGACGGAATCAAAAGCTTTTGCCAAATCTAGATTTAGCAGATAAAGATTTGATTCCTTCTGGTTTGCATAATTAATTACATCGCGTATTAAGTTTAAATTTATACTGCGATTGGGTATTCCGCTGATTTGATTTGACTTTATTAAATATGTCAATGTAGTTTTAATTCTGTTTATTATTTTAGTAAATATTTTGTAATCTATGTTCGTTAATGTAATAGGTCGCCAATTTGTGATTTCGGTTGGGTTCTCGCTTGTTTTCGGTATAAAAATGGTGAGGCCTCTTTTAAACTCTGCGTATATTTGATTCGTGTTTAGGAATGTGTTGAATAAGTCTGTTAATGTAGGCCCTACTAGGTGAATAAACGTCTTGTAATATTCAACTGGTATGCCATTTAAGCCTGGTGTTGTTTGTTACGGAAGGATTTAATAGCTTCAGTGACTTCGTTTAAAGTGATTTCTTTTTCTTGGTAGGCTCGATGGTGCTCTAGCGCTTGCAGTAGGTTAACGTTTCCCCATTGGTTTGTTCGCTGCGTTTCTGTTTGTTTAAATAAGTCTGTGTAGTGTCTGTGAAAAGCCTGGGCTATATCAGGCGTAGTGTTTGCTATCTTGTCGCTTTCGTGTTTTATGTTTCTGATTAAATTTGTGAAGCGGCTTTTTGTCAGTCTTTCATAAAAGGCCGCATTATCTGTCTCTTGGAGGAGACACTGGGCTCTAATTTTATATTTGTATTTACGTGTTTCTTGGATGTCTAGTGCTCGAATATCTTCTTGTATTTCTTTGATTACGTGGTGGTTCAGTGAACCCGGTGGTTTGTGACGTGAGAATACTGTCAGTTCGCGGTATAGTTGTTTGCGTTTTTCTTTTTGTTCTGCCCTTTTAGGCTTTGCTGTGTTTTGGGAGAAAATCGCGGCGAGTTTTTTCAATTTGATCCACCAATTTTGGATTTCTTCCTGTTCTGTGTTGTTTTCGTGCCACAGTAGTTCGTATTCTGTTTTTGTATCCAAATCCTGGAGAAGGCTGGTGTTTAGTTTCCAGTATCCTGGACCTGTTTCCATACCCACTACCAAAGGTATTTTGGCTACGACCATCTTGTGGTCTGACACGTGATCGGCGACATTCATGTTAACATGTTTGATGTTGCCGTCACCTGTCGCTAAAGATGTTGTTGTGTATATTCTATCTATTCTTGTGTAAATGTTTTTGCTGGCGTTGCTCCAGGTTGCGGAGAAAATGTTTCCCTTTTTTGCTACCCAGTAGTCAGTTATGTTGTTTCTCGGCACGATCGTACTATTTCGGCCGCGCCCGAGTTCCGTGTAAGATTGTTTCCTCCCTGTTTGTCTCTATCAGGTACCTCTGCGCAGTTCCAGTCATCCCCGATTATGAGATAATTGTGTCCTGCGAGGTAGTTATGAATTCCTGATAGGAAAGTTTGTCTTTCTGCTTCTCGGTTTGGAGCATATATGTTCACTATCTTGTATGTTATGTTGTCGAGGGTCCAGTCGATAGTGATGACTCTCCCTTCGATGTCCCTGCGTATGTTTGTTATGTTCCCTGTCATGGGGGTTTTGACTGATGCCTACTCCTCTAGCCCTATCTGTGCCAAAGCTCCAGAAGCTTTGGACGTGGTATCTTTGTTCAATGTTTTGGATTTCTTTTAAGGTGTTAATGTGTTTCTTGTATGAGTAGGACTTGTATGTTCTTTTGTTGCATCGTTGTTAATATATTTTCTTGTTTTCTGGGGTTTCTAAACCCCTGTGTGTTGAGGGACGCAATGTTGATGTGTGTCCTCATTATTTGGTGGGTTTCCAGTCGGCTATTGCCAATTTTTCTCCCAAAATTATGGCTTTAGCCATTTCTGGGTGTTTTCGTATGCCCCACTTACGACATGCAGCTTCGAGGTTTGTGTCGAAGTCTTGGCCTATATCTATTTTGTGGGTGTCCCACTCAAATTGGGCCTTTGCCTTTCCCCTAAAATGCCCTGGGTTTAGTGTTATAAGGGTGGGTTCTGTGATTCTTTCTTTTGCTTCATCGAAGCATTTGTGGTCTAATTGGTATACGATTTTGTTTGTTGGTTTTCCTCTCGTGTTCTTTAACTTATGTATTTTTGAGGGGTTATTGGTTCCTCAATAACCTCTTTTTCTTGGGTGGGTTTTGGGGTATCGATTTTTGGGGTGGTTATTGGTTCCTTAATTACTTCTTTTTCTTGGGTGGGTTTTGGGGAATCGATAATTTCAGTATCGATTGCCTCTTTTGTTGTTTCCTCGTTTGTCAGGACGATGGTGTCGTCAGAACTGATTTCCTGAAGTGTTTCTGCAGGACTTGCAGAGGTCTCAGTTGTTTCCTGATTTTCAGGTATACTGAGGGTGGGAAATTCTGTGTCTTTGTTTTGTTCAGTGTTAGTTTCCTCGACTTCTGCGGTGGGGTTTTCTGTAGGTGTTCTTTTGTTTCTTGGGCACTCCCAACTCTTATGATGAATGGCGTAGCACCTAGTGCATTGTTGTTCTACGCCGGGGTAGTTCATTACCAACTTCCAACCGGCTATTGTCATTATGTTTGGGACTGGGGGATTTCATTATCATGTCTATTGAGATGTTCCCAGATTGAGCGGCCGGGAAGTCGTTATACACGTGTCTTATGATTTTAATGTCTTTTCCGTAGTGGAACAACCTGCCTAAAATCCACTCGTCCTTTACTTCTATGGGTACTCGTTGGACCTCGATTGTTTTCCTTTGTACCCCTACACATTGTGGCTTTATTTCTATCCCATGGATGAGAAAACCTCCAAGAAGGGCGTCACGAGAACTCTCAGATCTCAAAGTGATCTGGAATCGTTTGCCAGGCAACGAAGTGATCCAGGTGGCTTCAGTGGTTCTTTTAAAAATACTCGAGATTCCTTTCAACACATCTCGTGGGTTGATTTGGTCTATGGAGGGAATGTGGAATTGAATTGTTGTCGGTCTGTTAAAAGTGTAGGGAATGCCTGGAATATTCGGCTCTGTAGGAGGTTAGGGTTTCCGGTGGTCAGCCGCCGGGTTTGGTATTCCTTTGGTTACTTGTGCATATGATATGTTGAACCTGGTAGGGGGGGGGGGTTCTTTGTGGGGTAGGGTGTTCTCGCCAAACAATAAACTTAGAGAAGATGCTTACCCTGGCGCTACGTCCTTCTCACTTTGTGGCTCAGCCACGACCAAAAACAGCTTCTGGGCTGTTGCCTGGGTACCTGGGCACCGGGAACCTGGGTCCGGGATACTGCCAAAGGATTCTGGAGCTTGATCTCTGGAACGCCGGAAACTCCCTCCGAACAGGTACTACAATCTGGACTTAGCCTAGGAGCTCTCTCTCGGGGCCGCAACAACGAAAAAGCGTAATGCTGGAAGCACAGATTTTGTTCGAGTAATTTGAGTTGTTCAAAATCTAACGAGGAGTTTGGATAAGCAGTGCACCATGACCAGTGCACTGCTTAGCCAAGGCCGTTTGGAGGACATACTCATTGATAAAGCACAGTTAGTCGAAGTTTTCGGCCTCCACCTCCTGATAACCTGATATGGCTTGATGGATTACAGTTCCGTGGACTTCGATCCCTTAATCTGTATGAAATAGTCATGTATTAAGTGTTAGCGAGCACCTGGCTCACCATATTTAGGGTTGTACGGAGGCACCAGAAACGATAAGCAAAACAGCTTTTGGGCGCTTATGTTTCCACCTATCGTGTTCGTGATAATTGGATGACTCTTGAATGAGTTGATTTGGATGAACAGCTGCTTTGGCAAAATAAGCAGCAGCACTGTTATAGAGGAAAGTAGGAATATCTGGAATATCGGCATCTCGATGTAAGAGAGTATTTCTTACAAACCACGGAGCATTGAAGATCATACGGGGGCAGTTGTTTTGTATAACTTGTAGCTTCTTGATGTTAGTGAGGGAAGTGTGACCCCAGGCTGGGGATCCATAAGTTAACGATGGTCTGATAATTGTTTTGTAGATCAGTAGTTTGTTATCAGTGCTGACTTGACTTCTTCTATTGATGAGAGAATAGAGTTGTACAATTGCAGTGTTTGCTTTTTTGCATGCATAAACTAGGTGGGAGTTAAAGTTTAAACGGTTATCAAGTCGAATGCCTAGATATTTGGTCCTAGATCTCCATGGGATGGCTGTGTTAAAAAGTTTAACTTCTCCAACATGAGATGCTTGTCTTCTTGTGAATAGAATGGCAGTGCTTTTATCGGCATTTACAGATATTCTCCATTTTTTGAACCAGTCTTCTAAATTTGTTGCTGCAGTTTGCAATCGCTGAGTAGCTATATTAGGCCTGAGTGATCTGCTAAGAATAGCCATATCATCCGCATAACTAGCTATAGTGGTTAGTGATGTGCTAGGAACATCAGAAACAAAGATGTTAAAAAGCAGCGGTGAGAGCAGCGAGCCTTGAGGGACACCAGCAGTGATTTTTTTCAGTGAGGATCTAATTCCACGCAACTTAACCTGAATTTGTCGGTCCTGAAGAAAGGAGTTAATGATTTTGGTAAGATAAAGAAGGATGTTGGCTGCAATTAATTTGTAGATGAGACCTTTGTGCCAGACCGTATCGAAAGCTTTTGCAACATCTAGAAAGATAGCTCCCTTGTGCTGTTTCCAGTTAAAGCCTGTAGTGATGAACTCAGTTAGTCTGTGAATTTGCTGTGTAGTGCTATGTCCAGTACGGAAACCAAATTGTTCTTTCGGGATTATGTTATTTTTATTCACCTCCTCATGAAGTCGGTTGAGAATGACTCTTTCTGCTATTTTTCCTAGGCATGATAGAAGACTGATAGGTCTATAGCTCTGTATCATCTGAGGCGCTTTACCAGGCTTGAGAATAAGGAAAATATCGCCTTGTTTCCATCTTTCGGGGAAATAATTAATACTCAGAATTGCATTTATAATGGCTACTAAATGCATGACAGCTTTGTGTGGAAGCGCTTTAATTGTTTTGTTGGTAATTTCGTCTGGACCAGGGGCTTTTTTGTTTTTAAGCTTCTTAATGATTGAATAGACCTCTTTAGGTGAGGTGGGGCAGATATTTTCACAGCTACAAGGTCGCCGAAGCACAGAACGTACCTTACGATGTATTTTTTCTATGAAGACTAGATCCGCGTGTGCATAATTAGCACGGCACTGAAGTTGTAGGGCGTGAACGAGAGCTTCCGCTTTTTCGTTATCTCTGTAAACAAGACCTCTTTCTCCGTGAATGGGCTGGATGTTCGAGCGATCTGTACGGATAGCTTTAGTCAACTTCCACAGAGAATTATCTTCAGTTTTGAGAGAACAGAGTTCTCTTTCCCATTGCTGGTTTCTGTGATCTTTTAAAGCGTAGCGGACTAGGTTGGACGCTCTGTTTAGTTCTCGACGGTCTTGCAGAGATAGCGTGTTGTGATAGCGGTGTCTGAGCCTATTTTTCTTCCTTATCAGAGCAAGGATTTCTGCTGAAAGTAAGTTAATTTGGGCTGTGGTAGAAGTAGAGCAAGCTGCAGATAAGCCAGCCTGTATTTTACATTCAAGATTTTTGAGTGCCGCGTCAATTTCTTCACGGGTGGAAATAGTCGGTACTGAGTCTATGATAATGTTCATTTTAGTCTTGAATTTTGCAAAGTTTGTGTGGGAATGGCTGGGAATGAGCTCAGGTTCCTCCCCTAAACTTAAGAGTACTGGATTGTGATCTGAGCTTAGCTCGTCAATCACTTGAAGTCGGAAATGATGAGAAATATTGTTAAAAATAGCAATATCTAAAACATCATGTCTGCCGATCGCTCCGTAGTGTGTTGGCTCAATCGGGCCTGCAATAACGATATTTCTCTTCAAGGCAAAGTTGTAGAGGATCATTCCATTGTTGTTAAAGCTTTTGCTGTTCCATAAAGGATGCTTGGAATTGAGGTCTCCTGCTACAATTACTGCTTCATTTGTATCTAGTAGCTGAGAGAGATCAGAGTGGAGTAGAGGTTTGCCAGGGGGGTTGTATACAGAATAAATTTTTAAGCTGCCTGCATTTTTGGTAAGAATTTCTATGCCTGTCTCCTCGAGGTTAGATGTATTAATCTTCTTAGTCTCATTATAGCGAATGTTTCTTCTGACAAAGATGGCAGTGCCTCCACCTCTGGCATTAACTCTGTCATTTCTAAGTAAAGAGTAGTTTCTGAGTTTGGGATTATCGCAGGGACGTAGGTGTGTTTCGTTAATGAGGAGAATATCAATTTGTAAATGATCTGTAAGCTCCTGTAATTCCAAAATTTTGCTGTTGAGACCGTTTGCGTTCCAGAATATTATCTGCATAGAATTTGATGTTAAAGCCAGATTAGTCATTAATCATGGAGAAGATGACTTGAGTATTCCTAAGGAATTTGTTGGTGTCGGCCTGGTTTGGGTTTGTTTCGCTTAAGGCCATTAGCATCACCCTAAGTGAGGCAGCGAGTATTGCTGAAGAATTTGGACTGCTAGTTGCAGGGAGTAACTTAGTGTTAATCGAGGAAACCACAGAAGCATAGGATTTACCTGGTGTAACTTTTTGCGCTTGGAATTCAGGCACAGATCTCACAATATTTTTCTGAGTGGGCTGGGTTAATTCCTGTCTAGGCTTTTGAAGGTTGGATGGGTGGAGAGAGCAACCCTTATAGTTTGCAGGATGTGGGCCACTGCAGTTCGCTCATTTAGCAGGTGTGGTCTTTGGCTTGACGCAAGTGTGCGAGGGATGGTTGCCACCGCATTTCACACACACTTGTAGTCTGCTCTGCATAACATTTGCGCATGCCCAAATTTATGGCAGCGATGGCATTGACCAGCCGATGCCTTTCTTCGTAGTGGCTCGGTCTTGATGACCAAGTTGCAGACTATTTTAAGATCATAAATTTCTCTCTGTTTTTTGCTGATCTCCACTAAAACCAGAGGCATGGGCGCTTGTCTGCTCGATACATTCGAGAAATCTTGATCGGCTCCAAGCCTTGTAATTTGAGGTCAGTAGCTATTTCTTCTGTTATGTTTTCTACCAATCCTCTGATCACTACCTTGAGGTTCTTTTCACTTTTAAGTTTGTAAGTATGGTATGGAAATATATGATCGTCCATAAGTCTGGTGCCTCCGCCTCCACTTCTCAAACCGTACTTTATACCCTTTGTAACCTACCATCTTGGATCTATAAAACTCCCATTGGCCCGCTTTCGTCCCTTCCCGCTCTGGCCACTGTATGAGCCAGAGGGGTTTTTAGACTTGGCAGTCCTGGGAGTCCTAGTGAAACTTATGGCCTTGAAGATAAGAGGCAGAAAGGAAAGGGAAGAAAAACTGCTCTTGAAGAGGGTGGGTTTGGTGGGTTACAAGTAAAACAGTTGGGTGGAGGATCTAACTAGCGAAGGGGCAGTTCCTTTTCTAGTTTCTATTCACCGTGCAATCTACCCCACTTACGTGGGCTTGCCCGCAGACTGCCCAGTGAACAGGAGTTTAATCAATTCAAAGTTTTAATCTTAATTCTAGATGTTATTAAATTTAAACACAACATATATATATATACTCACTTATTAGCTTCAGGTTACACACTGAATCGAAAAATATAAATTTTATGTTTCACGTTATTCCGCAGTTACTTCTGGGTAAGGGACACATACAATTTTTGGTATTTCTTATTTTAATACTTTTTTTGTTGATTTTTCTACCCTGTCATATACATACATACATACACGCATGTAAACATATATATACACACACACATATGCTTACATAACAGAGTATTTTTTTTATTTATTTTTTTTATTTTTATTCTATAATAAGCTAATAAGTAAGGTTAGTGGGGTTAGTAAGTTAATCCAAGATCATACCTTTAGAGCACTTGGCGGCCTTACCGATCTTTCATCTCAGGTGGGCCATTTTCATGGCCTCCAAAAGGTGGTACCTTCCGCCGCGATGTAGGGTCCCAAGTTCCTCCATACTCTAAAGTCCCTGCAAGAGAAGCTTTTCAAACATCGATTAGCTCCAGTGTTCAAATGTGTTGTGTTAAAGTTATGTTAGAAGTAACATGGCATTTGTCCCTCGTGTATGTTTGCTAGAATGGGAGGAGTGCATCATTTTTTGGTGATGTTGTACTCTCCCATTAGCGTGAAGTTTGTGTGAAAGTAATTTCTGATCGAGCATCGCGCCGAAGCCAGAATGTCTACCAGACCAAGTTGGTGGATCGAGTGTGCTCGAGCTTTCCTTACTTTCCATATGTGGTATCGTAGTTCTTTGATTGTGAAGAGGAGGAGTGAGTTCTTTATTGGTTTAGTGTCTATGTTCAAGTATACTATGTCCTCCTTTGAGGGAAGAGGAATGTCGAATTTGTTTCTCACATAATTCCACACTCCTTGCGCAACTAGGCAATCGTACAGTAAGTGTTCGACTGTCTCTTCCCCAGGGCAAAAGACGCATGTATCATGTGGGGCTTTTCCTCTTCTATGTAGTTCCTGCCGCGTTGGGAAGAAGGCATGGGCCATTCTCCACGCAAGAGCACTTCTTGATGGGTAAGTGTCGCAGTGTTTGTGTAGGTTTTCCAACGTTTTTTCCGTGGTTTGTCGTGGGTGTTGTTGTAGTTTGTATGGTGTTATTTTGTTTGTGATTTGGAGAAGGCTATCTGATGGTAGATTAATGTCTTCTCCTTTGTTTTTTTGGATTTGTAGTGTGTCTAATATTTCTTTGTAAAATCGTGTGGTGTTTAGTGTTACTGGTCCCGATGTTCGGGTTTCGCCGAATAGTGGGATTTTTATCCCTAGCCAATATCTGGCGAACCATTTTGCTTGGTGTTGTTCGTGTTGGAGTACTTTTTTTATTGTTTTAATGGATGCCGCTAGTATTTTGGATTTAAAGTGTGGGAAGTCGTACCCTCCCTGTGATTTTGGGCTGTACATTTCGTCTCTGGCTACTTCTTCCGCTTGGTAGTTCCAAAAGTAGCGAAAAGCCATCGACTGCCATTTTCTAATTGTTTTTGTTGTGATTTGTTGTATTTGTGCAGTGTATAATATTGTTGGTAGGAATATCGTATTGATTATCCGGGCTCGCGCTTGTAGCGAAAACATGCCCGGACGCCAATTGTGCATTTCTGTTTGTATTGTTTGCGTTATGTCGTTTGCCGATATTTTTCTTTCCTCCTGTATGAATATGACCCCTAGAATTTTAAGGGGTCCCGTGATAATGTTCCATCCCTGTGGTGGCGTTTCGTTCGTGTTATTTATGTGTTTTAACGCGGTTTTCTTTTGATTTAATTTTAATTCCGATATGTTGCTAAATTGTTCTGTGGTTTTAATGAGTGCATTTAGTGATTCCTTTTGTGTTATGATTGCCGTGATGTCGTCTGCGTGGCAGATCGCTTTGCATTCTTCATGCGCTCTGCCAGGCAAACTCATCCCGGCAATGCTTTTGTTTGTTTGTATGGCTTGCAACAACGGTTCCATGCAAAACGTAAAGAGGGTCGGGCTAAGTGAGCACTTCCTGCCTAACCCCTCTCCGTATTGTAATAGGATCCGTGATTTGGCCATTTATCTGTAATTGTGTGGTGCTGTTTTTGAAGATTTCTCGTATGCTTTGTATTAGTTTCGGGCTAATCCCGAATTTTGTCAGTGTGTCGAACATGTATTCGTGTTTGACGAAATCAAAGGCTTTTGCCAAATCTAGATTTACCAGATAAAGATTTGATTCCTTCTGGTTTGCATAATTAATGACATCGCGTATTAAATTTAAATGTATACTACGATTGGGTATGCCGCTGGTTTGATTTGACTTTATTAAATATGTCAATGTTGTTTTGATTCTGTTGTCTATTATTTTAGTAAATATTTTGTAATCTGTGTTCGTTAGTGTAATAGGTCGCCAATTTGTGATTTCGGTTGTGTTGTCGCTTGTTTTCGGTATAAAAATGGTGAGGCCTCTTTTAAACTCTGCGTATATTTGATTCGTGTTTAGGAATGTGTTGAATAAGTCTCTTAATGTAGGCCCTACTAAGTGAATAAAAGTCTTGTAATATTCGATTGGTATGCCATCTATGCCTGGTGTTTTCTTGTTACTGAAGGATTTAATAGCTTCAGTGATTTCGTTTAAAGTGATTTCTTTTTCTTGGTAGGCTCGATGGTGCTCTGGCGTTTGCTGTAAGTTAACGTTTTCCCATTGGATTGTTCCCTGCGTTTCTCTTCTTTGTTTAAAGAAGTCTGTGTAGTGTCTGTGAAAAGCCTGGGCTATTTCAGGCGTAGTGTTTGCTATCTTGTCGCTTTCGTGTTTTATGTTTCTGATTAAGTTTGTGGAGCGGCTTTTTGTCAGTCTTTCATAAAAGGCCGCATTGTCTGTCTCTTGGAGGAGCCACTGGGCTCTAATTCTCCATTGGAATTTCCTTGTTTCTTGTATATCTAGTGCCCGAATGTCTTCCTGTATTTTCTTGATTACCTGGTGGTTCAATGAACCCGGCGGTTTGTGACGCGAAAAAACGGTTAGTTCGCGATATAGTTTTTTGCGTTTTTCTTTTTATTCTGCCCTCTTACGTTTTGCTGTGTTTTGGAAGAAAATCGCGGTGAGGTTTTTCATTTCGATCCACCAATTTTGGATTTGTTCCTATTGTGTGTGGTTTTCATGCCACAGTAGTTCGTATTCTGTTTTCGTATCCAAATCCTGGAGAAGGCTGGTGTTCAGTTTCCAGTATCCTGGACCTGTTTCCATACCAACTACCAAAGGTATTTTGGCTACTACCATCTTGTGGTCTGACACGTATTCGGCGACGTTCATGTTAACATGTGTAATGTTGCCTTCACCTGTCGCTAAGGATGTTGTTTTGTATATTCGATCTATTCTTGTGTGGATGTTTTTGCTGGCATTGCTCCAGGTTGCGGAGAAAAGATTTCCCTTTTTTGCCACCCAGTAGTCAGTTATGTCTGTTTCTCGGCACGTTCGTACTATTTCAGCCGCGTCCGAGTTCCCTGTAAGATTTTTTCCTCCCTGTTTGTCTCTATCAGGTACATCTACGCAGTTCCAGTCGCCTCCGATTATGAGGTAATCGTGTCCTGCGAGGTAGTTATGAATTCCTGATAAGAAAGTGTGTCTTTCAGCTTCCCGATTTGGTGCGTATATATTCACTATCTTGTATGTTATGTTATCGAGGGTCCAGTCGATAGTGATGACTCGCCCTTCGATGTCTCTGCGTATGTTTGTGATGTTTCCTGTCATGGGGGTTTTAACTATGATGCCTACTCCTCTAGCCCTATCTGTGCCAAAGCTCCAGAAGCTTTGGACGTGGTATCTTTGTTCTATGTTTTGGATTTCTTTGAGAGTGTTAATGTGTGTTTCTTGTATGAGTAGGACTTGTATGTTCTTCTGTTGCATTGTTGTTAGTATGTTTTCCTGTTTTCTGGGGTTTCGAAACCCCTGTGTGTTGAGGGACGCGATGTTGATGTGTGCCCTCATTTGGTGGGTTTCCAGTCGGTTTTGACTAGTGTTTCACCCATAAGAATGGCTTTTGCCATGTCTGGGTGTTTTTTTATGCCCAACTTTCGGCATGCTCTATCTAGATTGTTTTCGAAGTTGTTGTGTAGGTCAACGTTTTGGCCATCCCACTCGAAATGGGCTTTTGCCACTCCTTTAACACGACCTTCGGTCAAAGTGATATAGCCGGGCTCAGATATTCTTTGCTTAGCTTCATTGAAGCATTTGTGTTCTATTATGTATCCAATTTTGTTCGTTGTTTTGCCCCTCACGATTATAGGGTTTTTGCTCTCATGTATTTTTGGGGGGGTTATGGGTTCTGCTATGGTTGTTTTTTCTTGGGGTTCAATAATTTCTACTTCCTCCTGCTCTTTCTCAGGGTGTGCCTCTTCTGTCAGGACGATCTCGTCAGAGCTGACTACCTGCTTTGGTTCTTGAGGCTCCTCTACAACCTCAATGGTACTTGCAGGGGTCTCAGTTACTTGTGTGCTTATGGGGGGAAATCTGTTTCTTTGTTTTGTTCTGTTTTCTCTTCCTCTGTGGTGGGGTTTTCTCTGGGTGTTTTATTGTTTCTTGGGCACTCCCAACTCTTATGGTTCGTTGCATAGCACCTGGTACATTGCAGTTGGACGCCAGTGTAACTTAGTACCAGTTTCCAACCGGCTATCGTGATAATGTTTGGGGCTTTACTTGTCATTTTCATCGTTACTGTTACGTTTCCCGACTGGACAGAGGGGAAATCTTTGTACACATGTCTGGTGATTTTAACATCCGTTCCATAATAGAATAAGGCGGTCTGTATCCAGTCATCTTTTAATTCTAAGTGTACCCGTTGTATCTTAATTGTTGTTATATAGGTGCCCATGACTTGGGGCTGTATGTAGTGCCCTTTTATAGAAAATCCTTCAAGAAGGATGTCTCTGGAGTTTTGGGTTTTTAATATTACTTGGTATTTGTTCCCAGGGAACGAATTTATCCAAGTTATTTCATCGTTTTTCCGAGGGTTTTAAACAGTTCTATTAACACATCTCTAGGGCAAATTTATTCATCTGTGGGGATCTGGAACTGGATCGTCTGTGGACGATCAAAGTTAAAGGGTATGTTTCGGAAACTTGAATAATTATGTTTAAATGTGGAGTTCTGTTGTTCAGGGGGTTTGTGTAATCCCTTGGCTAGGGTTTGGGCGTATGACATTCTGTTCCCTCCAAAATAAGATTAACAAAGGATCTTACCCTGAGGCTACGTCCTTCTCGCTTTGTGGCTATGCCACGACAAAATCAGCTTCTGGGCTGTTGCCCTTTCACTGGGGACCTGGGTCCGGGGTACTTGGAATCGGGTTACTGGTGCTGGTTCAGGAACACTGGAACTGGAAAAGTGCCAACTCCCTCAAAACAGGTACTACAATCTGGTGTTAGTCTGGAAGCTCTCCTTCAGGTCCGCGTCGGCGAAAATACCCAAACGGCTCGGAACAGATTTTGTTTGAGTACTTTGAGTTGATCAAAACCTAACTCCTCGTTAGACGTCCTCCATGACCAGGGCACTGCTTAGCCAAGGCCGTTTGGAGGACTTACTTATCGATAAAGCATAGTTAGTCGAAGTGTTCAGCCTCCGCCTCTGCTTCTCAAACCATACTTTATACCTTTTGTAACCTACCATCTTGGATCTATAAAACTCCCATTGGCTCGCTTTCGTCCCTGCCCGCTCTGGCCACTGTATGAGCCATAGGGATTTTTACACTTGGCAGGCCTGGGAGTCCTGGTGAAACTTATGGTCTTGAAGATAAGAGACCGAAAGGAATGGGAAGAAAACTGGTCTTGAAGAGGGTGGGATTGGTGGGTAACAAGTAAAACAGTTGGGTGGAGGATCTAACTAGCGAAGGTGCCAGTCCCTTTTCTAATTTCTATTCACCGTGCATTCTACCCCACTTGCGTGGCTTTTCCCGCAGAGTGCCCGGTGAACAGGAGTTAAAACAATTTAAACTTTAAGTCTTTAACTCCAGTGTCCTTAAATCTAATGTCAGTAAATAAAAACAATATATGTATACTCACTTATTAGCTTTTTCCTAAATACTAGTTGAAAATATAAAATTAGAACTTAAAACGTTATTCCTCAGTTGCTTCTGGGTAAGGGACGAATACAAAAAAATTTTTTTGGTATTTCTTATTTTATACTTTTTTGTATTTTTTATTTTAACACTTTTTTTGTTAATTTTTCTACTCTGTCATATACATACATACACGCATGCATAAACATATATACATACACACATATGCCTACATAACAGAGTATGTTTTTTTTATTTTTTTTAAAAACTATAATAAGCTAATAAATAAAGTTAGTGGGGTTAGTAAGTTAATCCAAGATCATACCTATAGAGCACTTGGCGGCCTTACCGTTCTTTCATCTCAGGTGGGCCATTTTCATGGCCACCAAAAGGTGGTACCTTCCGCCACGATGTAGGGTCCGTAGGTCCTCCATACTCTAAAGTCCCTGCAAGAGAAGCTTTTCAAAAAACGGTTAGTTCCAGTATTCCAGTATGTGTTTTATGTTGATTTATGTTAAAAGTAACATCGCAATTGTCCCTCATGTATGTTTGCTAAAATGGGAGGTGTACACCATTTTCTGGTGAAATTATACTCTCCCATTAGCGTGAAGTTTGTGTGAAAGTAATTTCTGATCGAGCACATCGAAGGCCAGGATGTCTACCAGACCAAGTTGGTGGATAGAGTGTGCTCGAGCTTTCCTTACTTTCCATATGTGGTATCGTAGTTCTTTGATTGTGAAGAGGAGGAGTGAGTTCTTTATTGGTTTAGTGTCTATGTTCAAATATACTATGTCCTCCTTTGAGGGAAGAGGAATGTCGAATTTGTTTCCCACATAATTCCACACTCCTTGCGCAACTGGGCAATCGTACAGTACGTGTTCGACTGTACGATTCCCCAGGGCAAAAGACGCATGGTTCATGTGGGGCTTTTCCTCTTCTGTGTAGTTCGTGCCGCATTGGGAAGAAGACATGCGCCATTCTCCACGCAAGAGCACTTCTGGATGGGTAAGTGTCGCCGTGTTTGTGTATGTTTTCCCACGTTTTTTCCGTGGTTTGTAGCGGGTGTTGTTGTAGTTTGTACGGTGTTATTTTGTTTGTGATTTGGAGAAGGCTATCCGATGATGGATTAATGTCCTCTCCTTTGTTTTTTTTTGATTTTGTAGTGTGTCTAATATTTCTTTGTAAAATCGTGTGGTGTTTATTGTTATCGGTCCCGGTGTTTTGGTTTCGCCAAATAGGGGGATTTTTATCCCTAGCCAATATTTGGCGAACCATTTAGCTTGGTGTTCGTGTTGTAGTACTTTGTTAATTGTTTTTATTGATGCCGCTTGTATTTTTGATTTGAAGTGTGGGAAGTCGTACCCTCCCTGTGATTTTGGGCTGTACATCTCGTCTCTGGCTACCTCTTCCGCTTGGTAGTTCCAAAAATAGCGGAAAGCCATCGACTGCCATTTCCTAATAGTTTTTAATGTGATAGGTTGTATTTGTGCGGTGTATAATATTGTCGGTAAAAATATCGTATTGATTATCCGAGCTCGCGCTTGTAGCGAAAACATGCTCGGACGCCAATCTTTCATTTTTGTTTGTATTGTTTCCGTTATGTCTTTCGCAGAGAGTTTTCTCTCTTCCTGTGTGAATGGGACCCCTAGAATTTTAAGAGGTCCCGTTACAATGTTCCATCCCTGTGGTGGCGTTTCGTTCGTGTTGTTGATGTGTTTCAAGGCTGTTTTTCGTTAGTTTAATTTCAGTCCCGAGATGTGACTGAATTGTTCTGTGGTTTCAATGAGTGCATGTAGTGATTCCTTTTGTGTTATGATTGCCGTGATGTCGTCTGCGTGGCAGATCGCTTTGCATTCTTCATGCGCTCTGCCAGGCAGGCTCATCCCGGCAATGCTTTTGTTTGTTTGTATGGCTTGCAGTAACGGTTCCATGCATAACGTGAAGAGGGTTGGGCTAAGTGGGCAGCCCTGCCTGACCCCTCTCTGTATTGTAATAGGATCCGTTATTTGACCATTTATTTGTAATTGTGTTGTGCTGTCTTGGTAGATTCTCTGTATACATTGTATTAGTTTCGGGCTAATCCCGAATTTGGTTAGTGTGTCAAACATATATTCGTGTTTGACAGAATCGAAGGCTTTCGCCAGATCTAGGTTTACCAGATAAAGATTCGATTCTTTCTTGTTTGCGTAATTGATCACGTCGCGAATTAAATTTATGTTTAGGTGTATACTTCTGTTGGGTATTCCTCTGGTTTGATTGGACTTTATTAAATAGGTCATGGTCATTTTGATTCTATTGTCTATTATTTTAGTGAATATTTTGTTGTCCGTGTTCGTTAATGTAATGGGTCGCCAATTTGAGAATTCGTTTGTGTTATCGCTTGTTTTTGGTATAAAAATTGTTTGGCCTCTTTTAAAATCGGCGTATATTTGGTTCGTATTTAGGAATGTGTTGAATAACTGTGTTAATTTAGGCCCTACTAGGTGAATGAAAGTCTTGTAGTATTCAATTGGTATGCCATCAATGCCTGGTGTTTTCTTGTTACTGAAGGCTTTAATAGCTTCAGTGACTTCGTTCATTGTGATTTCTTTCTCTTGGTAGGCTCGATGGTGTTCTAGCGTTTGAGGTAAGTTAGTGTTTTCCCACTGGGTTGTTCCCTGCATGTCTGTATTTTGTGTAAATAAGTTTGTGTAGTGTCTGTGGAAAACCTGAGCGATTTCAGGAGTGGTGTTTGCGATCTTGTCGCTTTCGTATTTTATGTTTCTGATTAAGTTTGTGGAGCGGCTTTTGGTTAGTCTTTCATAAAAAGTCGCATTGTCTGTCTCTTGGAGGAGCCATTGGGCTCTAATTTTCCATTTGTATTTGCGTGTTTCTTGGATATCTAATGCTCGAATATCTTTTTGTATTTCTTTGATTACTTGGTGGTTTAGTGAACCCGGTGGTTTGTGACGTGAGAATACTGTCAGTTCGCGGTATAGTTGTTTGCGTTTTTCTTTTTGTTCTGCCCTTTTACGTTTTGCTGTGTTTTGGAAGAAAATCGCGGTGAGGTTTTTCAATTTGATCCACCAATTTTGGATTTCTTCCTGTTCTGTGTTGTTTTCGTGCCATAGTAGTTCGTATTGTGTTTTTGTATCCAAATCCTGGAGAAGGCTGGTGTTCAGTTTCCAGTATCCTGGACCTGTTTCCATGCCCACTACCAAAGGTATTTTGGCTACTACCATCTTGTGGTCGGACACGTGCTCGGCTACGTTCATGTTAACATGTTGGATGTTGCCGTCACCCGTCGCTAACGATGTTGTTGTGTATATTCTATCTATTCTTGGTGGATGTCTTTGCTGGCGTTGCTCCAGGTTGCGGAGAAAATATTTCCTTTTTTGGCTACCCCATAGTCAGTTATGTCTGTTTCTCGGCACGTTCTTACTGTTTCGGCCGCGCCCGAGTTCCCTGTAAAATTGTTTCCTCCCTGTTTGTCTCTATCAGGTAACTCTACGCAGTTCCAGTCACCCCCGATTATGAGGTAATCGTGTCCTGCGAGGTAGTTATGAATTCCTGATAGGAAAGTGTGTCTTTCTGCTTCTCGGTTTGGAGCATATATGTTCACTATCTTGTATGTTATGTTGTCGAGGGTCCAGTCGATAGTGATGACTCTCCCTTCGATGTCCCTGCGTATGTTTGTGATGTTTCCTGTCATGGGGGTTTTGACTATGATGCCTACTCCTCTAGCCCTGTCAGTGCCAAAGCTCCAGAAGCTTTGGAAGTGGTATCTTTGTTCAATGTTTTGGATTTCTTTCAAGGTGTTAATGTGTGTTTCTTATATGAGTAGGACTTGTATGTTCTTTTGTTGCATCGTTGTTAGTATGTTTTCTTGTTTCCTGGGGTTTCTAGACCCCTGTGTGTTGAGGGACGCGATGTTGATGTGTGCCCTCATTATTTGGTGGGTTTCCAGTCGGCTTTTGCCAATTTTTCACCCAGAAGTATGGCTTTGGTCATTTCTGGGTGTTTTCGAATGCCCCACTTACGGCATGCAGTTTCGAGGTGCGTGTCGAAGTCTGGGGTTATTTCTATTTTGTGGGTATCCCACTCAAATTGGGTTTTTACCCCTCCCTTAAAATGCCCTGGGTTTAGTGTGATGTAAATGGTTTCAGAGATTCGCTCCTTGGCTTCATCGAAGCATTTGTGTTCTACTGTGTATATGATTTTGTTTGTTGGTTTTCCTCTTGTTTTCTTTACCTTATGTATTTTTGGTGGGGTTATTGGTTCCTCAATAACCTCTTTTTCTTGTGTGGGTTTTGGGGAATCGATTTTTGGGGGGTTACTGGTTCCTCAGTAACCTCTTTTTCTTGTGTGGTTTTTTGGAGGTCGACAGCTTCAGTCAGGACGATGAGGTCGTCAGAACTGACTTCTTTCTCCTTAGGTGTTTCTGCAGGACTTGCAGGGGTTTCAGTTGTCTCCTGATTTACAGGTGGACTGAGGGTGGGGAAATTTGTGTCTGTGTTCGATTCTTCTCTTTCCATGGTGGGGTTTTCTGTTGGTGTTCTTTTATTTTTTGGGCACTCCCAACTCTTGTGATGCATGGCGTAGCACCTAGTGCATTGTTGTTCTACGGCGGGGTAGTGAGTACCAACTTCCAACCGGCTATTTTCATTATGTTTGGGACTTTCTCGTCCATTATCATTTCTATCGATACGTTCCCAGATTGAGCGGCCGGGAAGTCTTTATACACGTGTCTTGTTATTTTAATGTCACGTCCGTAGTGGAACAACCTGGCTAAAATCCACGCGTCTTTTAATTCAATCGGTACTCTGTATCTTAATCGTTTTCCGTTGTACCCCTAAGCATTCTGGTCTTATTTCAATCCCACGGATGAAAAAACCTTCCATAAGGGCGTCACGAGCACTCTCAGATCTCAAAGTGATCTGGAATCGGTTGCCAGGCAACGAAGTGATCCAGGTGACTTCAGTGTTTCTTTTGAAAATACCTGATATTCCTGTTAACACCTCTCGTGGGTTGATTTGGTCTGGGGAGGGTATATAAAATTGAATTGTTCTTGGTCGTTCCAGCGAGCAGGGAATGCCCTGAATATTCGGCTCTGAAGGAGGTGAGGGTTTCCGGTGGTCAGCCGCCGGGTTTTGTTTCCCTCTGGCAATTTGTGCGTAGGATAACATGTTTAAACTTGGTGTGTGTGTGTGTGGGGGGGGTTCCTATATGGTGTTGTGGGGTGTCGTGTTCCCTCCAAAAGTAAAATTAAAAGAGGTCTTACCTAAGGAATACGACCCTCTCGCTTTGTGGCTGGGCCACGAAAAGAAAAAACAGCTTCGATCTGTTGCCCTTCCACTGGGGGCCTTGGTCCGGGGTACCGGTTACTGGAGCTGGTTCAGGAACACTGGAATTCTGGAAACTGTCTCTGAACAGGTACTACAATCTGGTCTTAGTCTGCAAGCTCTCACTCGGGTCCGCGACGGCGAAAATACCCAAACTGCTACGCACAGATACTACACTTTGATCTTAGCCAAAAGGCCGAGAAGCGATACTAAGCATTAAAATTTACCTTTTTAATAACATTCATTTATATTCCTTTATGGTGGTTTATAAGAACAGATTTTGTTTGATTACCATTTATCTGATTTTGCCTTCCATGGCCAGGGCAAGTCTCTGCCAAGGCCAGTGGAAGACATACTCATTGTTAGAGTACAATTAGCAAAGCTTCAGCCTCTGCTTCCACTTCTTTAACCATACCCTATGCCATTTGTGAAATACCATCTTGGATCTAATGAATTCCCATTGGCCTCCTCGGTCCCTGCCCTCTATGGCGCGAGAGGGCTTAGTTTTTGTAGGCTTGGGATGCCTATTGAAACTTATGGTCTGAAGAGAAAAGACTGATAGGACAGAAGAAAAATACTGGTCTTGAAGTGGGTGGGCTTTATTAAGACATCTGTCTTTACTTGGGTGCAGGTTCTTTCTAGGGAAAGGCACCAGTCCCTGACCTGGATTCTGTCTGCCATGAATTCTCAGATTAAATTTGAGACTGCATGATACAACAGGAAGTTAGTAATTAAAATAACAATGTTAGTTGAAACTTCTATATAACTAATGTTAATTGAAAAAATCTATATCACTAGTCTACAAACTATTTAAGTGTTTACTAAAAAGGTTCGTTTCGCAGTTACTTCTGGGTAAGTTTTAGTTAATTTTTTTATTTTATATATATATATATATATATATATATATATATTTAATCTCAGCATTACATTAATAATGACTACTAGATGCATGACAGCTTTGTGTGGGAGGGCTTTAATTGTTTCGTTGGCAATTTCATCTGGAAAAGGGGCTTTTTGTTTTTAAGCTTCCTAATGATTGAATAGACCTCTTCAGGGGAGGTGGGACAGATATTTTCACGGCTACACGGTTGCCAAAACGCGAAGCGTACTCGACGGTGTATTTTCTCTATGAAGACCAGATCTGCATGCGCATAATTAGGATGGCTGAAGTTGGAGAGCGTCAGCTAAAGCTTCTGCTTTTTCATTATCTCTGTAAAAATGGGCTGGATGTTAGAGCAATCCGTATGGAGAGCTTTAGCCAACTTCCACAGAGAATTATCTTCAATTTTGAGAGAACAGTTTACTTTCCCATTGTTATGCATTAAAAGATCATTGGAACCAGCATACTATGTTGGATGCTTTATTTATTTCCCGATGGTCTTGCAGAGATAGCGTGTTGTGATAGCGGTGTCTGAATCTATTTTTGTTCCTGATCAGAGCAAGGATTTCTTCAGGAAGTAAGTTTACTTGAGCTGGGGTGCAAATAGAACAAGCTGCGGATACGCCAGAGTATTTTACATTTTCAAGATAGCTGATTGCCACGTCAATTTCTTCACAGGAAGAGATAACAGGTACTGAGTATGATAGTGTTCATTTTAGCCTTGAATTTTGCAAAGTTAGTGTGGGATTGGCTGGGAATGAGCTCAGTCTCTGCTCCTCAACTTAAAAGAACTGGACTGTGATCTGAAGTACGTTTGTCAACCACTTGAAGTTGGAATTGATGAGAAATGTTAACTATAGCAATATCCAAAACATCAGGTCTGCCAATCACTTCGTAATGTGTTGGCTCGATCGGGCCTGCAATAACGATATTTCTCTTCAAGGCAAAATTGTAGAGGATCATTCCGTTGTTGTTAAAACTCTTGATGTTCCATAAAGGATGCTTGGAATTGATCTCCTCCTAAAATTATTGCTTCATTTGTGTCTAGTAGCTGAGAGAGATCAGAGGGGAGAAGTAGTTTGCCAGGGGGTTGTATACAGAATAAATCTTTAAGCTGCCTGCATTGTTGGTATGAATTTCTATGCCTGTCTCCTCGAGGTTAGATGTATTAATCTTCTTAATCTCATTATAGCAAATGTTTCTTCTGACAAAGGTGGCAGTGGCTCCACCTCGGGCATTGAGTCTGTCATTTCTAAGTAACAGGTAGTTTGATATTGGGATTATCGCAGGGATGTAGGCGAGTCTCGTTAATGAGGAGAATATCAATTTGTAAATGATCTGTAAGTTCCCAAAGTTTGTTGAGACATTTGCATTCCAGAATACTATCCGCATAGAATTTGATGTTGAGGCCAGATTAGTCATTAATCATAAAGAAGATGACCTGAATATTCCTAAGGAATTTGTTGGTGTCGGCCTGGCTTGGATTTGTTTTGCTAAAGGCTGTTAACATCTCCCTAGTGAGGCAGCGAGAATTGCTGAAGAGTTTTGACTGCTAGTTGCAGGAAGTACCTCGGTGTTACGAGAGGAAACTACCGAAGCATAAGATTTATCTGGTGTAACTACCCGCGCTTTGAATTCGGGCGCAGATCTCATGATACTTTTCTGAATGGATGGGACTGACTCCTGTCTAGACTTTTGGAGGTTGGATGGATGTAGAGAACAACTCTTGTAATTTGCAGGATGTGGGCTGCTGCAGTTCGCACATTTAGCAGGTATGGTCTTTGGTTTGATAGAAGTTGGCGAGGGATGATTGCCACTGTACTTTACACACTTGTAATCTGCTCTGCATAGCATTTGTGCATGCCCATATTTTTAGCAGCGATGGCATTGACCAGCCGATGCCTTTCTTCTCAGTGGCTCAGTCCTGATCACCAAGTTGCAGACTATTCTGAGATCGTAGATTTCTCTGATCTTTACTGATCTCCACCAAGACCAGAGGCATGGGACACTTGTCTGCTCGATACGTGCGAGAGATCTTGATCAGCTCCAAGCCTTTTGATCTGAGGTCAGTAGCTATCTATTCGGATGTTATGTTTTCTACCAATCCTCTGATAACTACCTTAAGGTTTTCACTTTTCAGTTGATGTGTGATATGGTAATTTCTGTTCATACATAAGTCTAGTGAGCTGGTGATAGTGCGTTATTCCTTCGGGCTGTATGGGGACTCGATCATTTGTGTTTTTGGCTGATGAGAACTTGATGTTATTTTCTCATCATTTGTGCAAGTGACGACCATTTTTCCTTAGATCTCAGGATTACTGGTGGAATCCTGAATTTGGGCTGGGTCAGTATATCTGTCTCTGTTCTTGCATCAGATAGTGCTGATGTGTTCATTTGATATACTGTTTCAGGCTCTGCTGCTGGTGAACTCTTCTTAAGCTTTTTTCTGCTGACAACCTGATAGTCTGTAGAGTTATCAGAGTCCACTAGGGACTGGTCTTTAACCAGTGCATAATCTATCTGGTGTTATCTTGAGAAGTGCTGGGGGAGAGGGTCAGGGGATTTACAGTCCTCTGTATCCACCGCTTCTACTTGGTGGATTGCCACTTTACCTGGCCATTTCCTTTGTAGAAGGCCTCCAATATGCTTAAAGACAGCCAAAAGCTGTTTGAAAACAAGCTGGTCGATTGGAGAGTCCATAGTTTGGCTTGAGAAAAACTAGCAGTTTCCCAGGTAATACTGTAGACAGAGTCTGCTAGCAAATCTCGTAGACAGCTTAGAATAAGCTGTCTACCAGCAAAAAGTTAGTCTGTTATAGGAGACTATCCTAAAAACGTGGAAAAATGAGATTCAGGAGCTTACTTGGACACAGTGCAGAGATCTATCTCCCTAAAACCATTCAACCACCACTGGTCCTCATTGCAGGTGGGGCCTGCCGGCCATTAGACCCCTGCATATGTCATAAAGAGAGGGAGATAGTAGAACACGAACTGTGTTAGTTCCAGTGCAATGCGAACTTCCCAAAAAACCCTATATAAAAATAAACTAGGCAGCAGAGTTCAGAGAAATACGTCCGATCACACCAGGGGGTGGGGGTCGATTATGTGCGGTTCTTTGAACATCTAAGTGCTCTTCTGATTTTCAGCTTACATGGACAAGGTAAACATTGTCGGTTTCGTTTGTGTGAGCATCGCGATAGCATAGACGTAAGGCGCGAAAGTTATGGCGATTATAAAATTAAAAAATTAATACCGCAGTCATCTCCACTTATCCGCGGTCACCACCCGAGCGAAAATTCCAGATATAAACAATTTGTAATTACATTGGCAATTATTTCAAGACCGATTGTTTGTAGAAAGTATGAAAGTTTCCTAACATGACATGAGAACACAATCCTCAGCATCCCCGAATTGCCTTCATTATTGCAGTAGCATCCGCTTATTGTGATCGCGGTTAATATTAGCGAGCGATCGGCTATTATTGTGCAAATCAGTCGGTCCCGAAACTCACCATTCAAATTGAATTAAAAATAATACGCCTATTATCACAAATTCCGGTTATTGTTATGGAAATCCTCGAATGTGTGGCCTTTACCTTTTGAGTCTCAGAATTCTGAGAAATCAATGTTGGTCAGGAGAAAATTTGACAAACAACATTCGTAGAAATCTCATTATTTTGATAATCTTGCTTTAACGTTATTCTTCCGTGCAAATGCAGGTGGGTAATCTTAATCTTATTTTCATCTTAATCTTTCACACAAAGGCAGATTCAACTTGAGTATCTTTTGACTTTAAGTGCTCGCCAAAACGACGCTCAGCATTATAGCGCAAGGAAGTTAAAAAAAACCGTAAAGATTTATCTTTTCAAGAAAAGCAAAGAATTTCAGAGTGCTATGTATGATAAGTTGCCAAAAACTAGTCAGCATAGTGCGTTGTACATTTCGAAATTTCACAACCATTCTCTTGCAAGATCTTTAAAAATTAAAAAACAAAAACAAAAATTGAAATTTCAGCTCTTACTAACGAGAACATGGATCGGAAGAGATCTGGTAAGGATATTCAAGTTGAATCAGCATTAAAAATCTCAGGCAATTCGTTGCAAAGGTGGCGGATGTTCAGATCACTATTCTTAGGTATTTTCCATAATGAAAAAACACATTTCCCAGGAAATGTGTTTTTATTTGCAAACAATGGAAACAAAAGAAAAGGAGGATAAAGAAATCCTTCAGTAACAAAAAGACACCTGGAATTGATGGCATACCCAAAGAATATTATAAGGCTTTTATTCACTTAGTAGGGCCTAAACTAAGAGTTATTCAACACTTTCTAGATATAAACCAGATACACACGGATTTTAAGAAGCCTGACAATTTTCATACCAAAAACAAGCGAAAACACAAACGAAACTACAAATTGGCGACCAGTCAATTTAACGAACAGCGACTACAAAATATTCACAAATATAATAGACAACAGAATTAAAAATACAATGACATACTTAATAAAAATCAAATCAGAAAAGCGGCATACCCAATCGAAGCATTCACTTAAATTTAAACCTAATACGGGATGAAATAAATTACGCAAACAAGAAAGAAACAAACCTTTATCTCGTAAACTTAGACTAAACTAAAGCCTTCTATTCCGTCAAATATATGTTCGACACTCTAGCAAAATTCGGAATACACCCGAAACTAGTAAAATGTATACAGACAATCTACTAAGACAACAGTACACAATTACAAATAAACGGCCAAATAACTGATCTTATTACAATACAGAGAGTAGCGAGACAGGGCTGCCACTTACCCAACCCCTTCACGTTATGTATGGAACTGTTATTGCAAGCCATACAGAGAAACAAAAGTATTGCCGGGATGAGTTTGACTGGCAGATCGCATGAAGAATGTAAAGCGATCTGCCATGCAGACGACATCACGGCAATCATAACAAAAGGAATCATTACATGCACTCATTAAAATTACAGAACAATTCAGTAAACTATCGGGACTCCATCTAAACCAGAAGAAAACCGCACTAAAACATTTAAACAATACAAACGAGACTCCGCCACATGGATGGAACCACTTAAAATTCTAGGAGTCCCATTCACACACGAAGGAAGAAAACTCTCTGCAAACGACATAACGCAAACAATACAAACAAAAATGCAAAATTGGCGTCCAAGCATGTTTTCGCTTCAAGCGCGAGCTTGGGTAATCAATGCAATATTCCTACCGTCCATACTATACACAGCACAAATACAACCAATCAACGAAAACAATTAAAAAATGGCAGTCGATGGCATTCCGGTATTTTTGGAATTACCAAGCCGAAGAGGTAGCCAAAGACGAAATGTACGGCCCAAAAACACAGGGGGGGGATGCGATTTCCCACACTTTAAATCCAAAATATTAGCAGCATCCATGAAAACGATTAAAAAAGTACTTCAACCCAAACACCAAGCAAAACGGCTCGCCAGATATTGGCTTGGAATAAAAATCCCACTATTCGGCGCAACCAGAACGCCGGGTCCAATAACATTAAACACAACGCGATTCTATACAGAAATAATAAATGAACTACATAACCTAAAAAACAAAGCGGAAGATATTAACCTATCAGATGGCCTTCTCCAAATAAACAAAATAACACCGTACACATTACAACAACACCCGGGACAAACCACCGAAAAAACGTGGGAAAACATACAAACACTGACACCTACCCATCAAGAAGTGCTGTTTGCCTGCCCATGGCTTCTTCCCAACGCGGCAC